>NC_073692.1:165312813-165612813 GCF_029784155.1 Uranotaenia lowii | reverse complement strand
TTGAAAATTCAATGGGTTGGCTATTTAATAGGACAGCATTGTTATTTTCATGTAGTTGATATCAAATGTTTGAAGCTTATTAATTCATCTATATTCAGTATTCTTAACTAATTCATAGTCAGGTCTCAAAAATATACCCAAAAAAAAATGATAAAAAACGTATTTGGGCAAAATTATATTTTTTTTTTTTTTGCACATAGTAATCGAATGTTTTCGGTCGTCAGAGGAAAGCCTCGGACCCAACAGCGTAGGACTAACAAGCGAGTACTGGATGTTAAAAAAATTGTATATGGGTCATTTCATTTGACCCATTCCATATCTATATATATAAAAATGAATTTCTGTCTGTCTGTCTGTCTGTCTGTTCCCTATAGACTCGGAAACTACTGAACCGAATTGCGTGAAACTTGGCAGGTGGGGGTATTGGAGGCCGGGGAAGGTTCCTATTATGGTTTGGGACCCCTCCCCCTAACAGGAAGGGGGGGAGGGGCCTCCCAAATAAAAGACAATTTTTTGCATAACTCGAAAACCAATCAAGCAAATGGTGTCAAATTTGGCTTGCGGTGGTATTTGGGCACGAGGAATATTTTAATAAATATTAGGTACCCCTCCCTCCTCTCAGTTGGGTGATAGAAAGAGGGGAGGGGGCCTACCTTACAATTTTTCATATAACTCGAAAACTAATTAAGATATTGGAACCCAATTTGGCATGGGAAGGTATTTTGATACGAAAAATATTTCAATGATTATTTGAGACCCCTCTCTCTTTGCAGTTGAAAGGGGGAGGGGCCTCATTCATATTTTTTTACATAACTCAAAAACTGATAAAGCAAATGGAACCAAATTTGGCATGGGAAGGTATTTGGATACGAAAAATATTTCTATGATTATTTGAGACCCCTCCCTCTTTCCAGTAGGGAGATATAAAGGGGGGAGGGACCCTCTTTTTAATTTTTTACATATCTCAAAAACTAATCAAGCAAATGGAACCAAATTTGGCATGGGCGGATATTTGGGAACGTTTCTATGAATATTTGGTATCCCTCCCTCCTTCAAAAAGGTGGATGAAAAGGGGGAGAAGAGGTCTCCCTTACAATTTTCAGTATAACTGAAGAGCTGATCGAGCAAATTGAACACTATTTGGCATGTGAGGATATTTGGATACGAGAAATGTTTCTATTATAAATTGAAGCCCTACCTTTTTCAACGGAAAGATATAAAGGGGGAAAGGAGGGCTTCCATACATTTTTTTTTGCAAAACTCGAGAATTAATAGAGCATATGAAATAAAATTTGTATTTGAGTACAAAAAATACTTTTATGAATATTAATATTAACCCCTCCATTCAATGGGGAGAACGGAAGGGGGATGGAACTTCCTTTCAAGTTTATGCATAACTCAAAGATTTACAACGCAAATAAAACCAAATTTGACATGGAATGGTATTTTAATACCAGAATTTTTTTTATGTCAAACAATTCCTTTCTTGCAGTGCGATAATAGAATTGGGAATAAAAGAAGGGAAGAGGAAAGCTTACATTTAACTTTTTTTCCGAGAAATGGACAAAACTTAACATGGAAAATCATTTTGGTGTGATTCTATGATTATCTGACACACCATCCTCCTTTCAGTGAGTAGGTACATAGGAGGAGGAAGGTGAGCCCAATACAATTTTGTTAGCATAAGTTCTCAATTCGAAGCCAACAAATGGAAACAAATATGGCATAGAAAGGTACTTGGTTACAAGATATGTTTCTTCGATTGTCATAGACCCTTATGCTGTGCAGTGTAGAGAGGAGAAGGAAGGAGGGGGCTCCATATCAATTTTGTTGTAAAGCTTAAAAACTTATCAACCAATGGAATAATATTTGATACTAGAAGATTTTTGGGAATGAATAAAATGGGTATGATTATTAAAGATTCCCCCATTCAGCAGGGGGGAAGGATGGACAGGGGGAGGGGGCTCTCTTATCACTTTTTTTAGCATAAATTCAGAATATATCAAGCAAAAACAACCATATTTTATCAGTTGCATTGTTTACGTACGATTTATTTGAGACCCTCCTTTTTAAGGGCGAAGCTTAAAGAAGCAGATTAAAATTATCAGATCTTTAACACAAATTTATATATTAAGATTCAGAATGTTAGTTTAAGTTATTTTTGGATTGCATACCGAAACTGCAGCTGCAGCTCTCATTTTATAGCGGTTGCTTATGACTTATTTCATAATTTGATTTAAAATAATACCAACAAAACATTAAAAATTTGAATAAATTCTGAAAATGTCATTCGATTTTGAAAGGTGTAGCAAAGCACACCGGGTCAGCTAGTGAATAATAAAAATAAATAAAAAAAATCCAATTTTTTTTTGGTGAATCGGACCACCTCGCTCCGAATGAAAGCCTTCCCCATTCTTAAAATTTTTGCCTTTTTTTTCCAAAAACAACAATTTTCTTTTGTGAATATCTCAAAACCCGTAGAAGCTACAGATGAGGTAATACCACAGAGAACAGACGTACAAGCTCGAACAAAAAATCTTTAAAAAAGTTTGTAAATTTCACTGTTTTAAGTCAAGTTTCAACCCAAAAATACGTTGAAACTTGACTTAAAACAGTGCCATCTATTGCGCCGTTCAAAAGTTACAAATCAAATTTTCACAGTTCTCTTTGGTGTATTTGGAGACATCTGGTGGTTAAGTCAAAAAAGGATAAATTGGTTAAAATGTTCGTTGGAAATTTTACACAAGTTTCGTGAGATAGCTTGTACGTCTGTTCTCTGTGGTAATACCATTGTATTGCAGATTAGGTTATTGTCAATCGAACGTCGTCATCTTGAAAGTTGAATATTTCTGCAACGGCTCATATTGTGTGTTTCAAACCCTGGGTTCTAAAAAGCTTCGTCTTGGTCCAAAACTCATCCATGATTTTTTGCAAAATTTTTAAGTAACATTTACATGAGTAAATTTGAACTTTTAGGTTTGTATGGGATAATTGAATATTTTGTACTGAAAAATCAACATAATTTTTGTTTCGTCTGTGGAACCGAGCCAGCTGTCAGTGCTGAAAATTTCATTACGATTCGTTTTGTTTAAAAAAACTAAACGTGATAGAAGCCGCGAGACGAAAATTAATTTTGGACACTGTGTGGTGTCAGATGTGCGAGTGAAGGAGTAGATACATACGGTGCAACATACTGCATGATACACCGCCTCTGAGAGAGCGTTACTCACACTACTAGGCTTAGGCTGTACCGTTTCCCCGTTTGCGATTACATTGCCCCCTTTTCGTGTGCCAGCAGCTGAGCTGGTAAGGGGGCATCCATAAATTACGTAACGCTCCTAGGGGGGGGAGGGAGTAAGCTTGATCGTTACGAATTGTGACATAGGGGAGGGGGGGAGGTATGCTCATCGTTACGTAACGATTTTTTCCTTAAAATTTTCAGTTTCATCGCAGCTATTTTGATGTGATGCAATTTTAGCAGAATGATAAGCAAACCAAAGTCAGCTTAAAATTTATCAGCTTCAATATGATTGAAAGAGGATTGTAACCTTTCCTTTTTAATGATTGTGAGATAGATTCCTTAAAATGTGTATTGAATATCCGTGAAATAACCGTTGGAAAACTGAAAATTGGGTTCATTTATACCCAAAAACTCAATTCAACCTTAAGCTGGGTTGCCAGGTGCTCAGATTTGTCTGTAAAACCAAGACTTTTGACCCTTCGTCCAGATATTGGTCAGACACAGATTTAGCCCAGATTTTTGCTGAGAGTGCCCAGATGTTACAGACTTTCAAAATGGAGTGTTAAAATCAATATTCATGTATCAGATATGACCCGTAAGTGGCAGATTATACTAGAAATCTTGCTTGTATGCACTGGTATTTTGCCAATCATTCATTAAAACTTAACTTTTTAAATGAAATCGGCATGGTACGTAGTAGGAAACAGCGTTTGTTTTATTCTCAACTCGAAACAGAATATAAACCACACAAACACACCAACATACCCTATACATACCCCCCCGCTCACAAACAGCGCCTACATTTCTGTTTGGTGTTTAATTTGTGATCTTTCTTGTGTACATACATGCCCAGACTTTTTTCTTCAAACTGCCCAGATTTTTTATCCTCAACACCTGGCATCCCTGACCTTAAGGCTATTACTAAGTGGAGTATATTTTGCGTAGCAAGTTATGCTCTTTGAACAAAATAAAGTAAACAAGGTAGATCATCAGTTAACAAGCACCGAGCAACTCGCAATAAGACTTTCAATTTATTTTAAAGTCTGCTTCATTTAATATTGGAACAAATTCTTTTGCTCATTGTGGCGCTCCTAGTGGACGGATTTGGAAACTTTTTGCACCCACGTGTCGGGAAATTCATTACCTTTCACCATGTATTTATGTCATAACACCAAACGATAGCATTTTGTAAACAACCGCCATGGAAGCCGAACGGAGAGATCAAATTGTGCACAGTTTTCTTGAAAATCCATTGTTGTCGGCATCGAAGCTAGCTAAACAGCTTAAAATGTCCAGAAATACCGTATGGCGTGTTATCAAGCAGTACAAGGAAACATTGACGACGGCTCGGAAGCCGCATTCGAAGCGTCGGAGTGGAACTGTCGACCGGAAACTGCGTGGGAAAGTCATCAAGGCCGTCAAGAGGAATCCCAATCTTTCAGACCGCGATTTGGCCAAAAAGTTCCAGGCCGCTCACAGTACGGTGCGACGAATTCGTCTCCGGGAAGGAATAAGGTCATTCCGAGCCAGCAAACAGCCAAATCGGACGCTGAAGCAGAACAATGTGGCCAGAATCCGTGCTCGAAAGCTGTACGACCAAGTGCTGACCAAGTTCGACGGATGTATTCTGATGGACGATCAGACCTACGTGAAGGCGGACTTTGGGCAAATCCCAGGTCAAAAATTTTATTTGGCGACGGCTCGGGGGGATGTACCTGCAAAATTTAAGTTCGTGTTTGCGGATAAATTCGCCCGCAAGTACATGATTTGGCAGGGGATATGCAGTTGTGGACAGAAAACCAAAGTCTTTCTCACTGACAAGACAATGACATCAGAAGTCTACAAAAAAGAGTGCCTACAGAAACGGATTCTGCCGTTTATTCGTGCCCACGACCGTCCAGTAATGTTTTGGCCGGACCTCGCAAGCTGCCATTACAGCAAAACGGTTATGGAATGGTACGCAACGAACGGGGTCAGCGTAATACCGAAGGACCTCAACCCCCCAAACTGCCCCCAGTTCCGGCCGATAGAGAAATACTGGGCAATCACGAAGCGGAGGCTTAAGGCAAAGGGAAAACTTGTTGGGAACATGACTCAAATGAAGAACTGGTGGAATCAAATCGCCAAAACGGTGGACGAAAAGGGTGTGCGCCGCCTAATGTGCCGTATTACGGGAAAAGTACGAGAATTTCTTCGAAACAGCAAGGAATAATTTTTTTAATTTTTTTTATGAAAGAGTAAAGAAAATGCTACATTTGTATGAAAAACAAATTATGAATTCGTTAATAAATGACTGAACTACACGCAATTGTTTGTGTTCCAATATTAAATGAAGCAGACTTTATCAGAGGATTATCATCAATGAGTACTAAGAAGCGATTCTGATCGATGATATTAATTCCGTATTAAAGAACGTTAAAAAATTTTCTCTTTTTTTGACCTTCGAAAATCAGTATTTTAAAACATGAGAAAATCAGAGGGGGGGGGGTTATTATCAACGTTACGTAATTTTCATAGGGGGGTACGTCAAAGCGTTACTATTTGTGACATTCGGGGGGGAGGGGGTCAAAAAAGTGCGTTTTTTGCGTTACGTAATTTATGGATGCCGCCTAAGACGTGTGTAACAAGACTCGTGAGACGGGTGATTTCCCGTCAGTGTTTAGCGATTGCACAGACACTCGTCAAAAGATGCATACTATCGATTGGCAGGTTCATGCCAGAGGCCGGCAATTCTATTCCAACCGTGTGGAGCACATCTCTCAGATTTCCCCTTTTTTGACAGATTTAAGCTTTTTCTTCAGATTTGAGCTTTATCTCCTATGCTTTCAAGGCAAAAAAAGCTTAAATCTGAGGAAAAAAAAGCTTAAAAACAAGATTCACCAATACTTATTTAAAAGATGTTGGTCACACGATACATAGACAAATCGTGTAACGTTGCCGTGTCCTGGTTTATGCCAAGCGTCATAGTGGAACTCAGGATCCGAAACTGCATTTCAGAACGATCAAGGCAAACCCAGGGCAGTCGGACTATGACATCTCCAAGAAATTCAACGCCGACCGGTGCACCGTCGGAAGGATTCGTCTGCGCGAAGGAATACGATCTTATCGGGTCAGTAAGCAGCCAAACCGGACATTGAAGCAGAATGTAGTAGCCGAAAGACGTGCCCGGAAGTTATACAACAAGGTTCTAACGAAGTACGACGGATGCATCCTCATGGATGACGAAACGTACGGGAAGATGGATTTTAGGCAGCTTCCTGGCCAACAATTTTATAAAGCCACTGGTCGGGGTGATCTCCCAGGCAAGTTCAAATTCGTTTTGCCGATAAGTTTGCAAGAAAGTGTTTGATCTGGCAAGGTATTTGCAGCTGCGGACGAAAAACCCCAATTTTTGTGAAAAACTAGACAATGGACTCCGAAATGTACAAGGAGGAGTGCCTGACATTTTTTTTCGTAGCTAATGTACTCACAGAGGACCAGTAAAGTTTTCACCAGATTTGGCAAGCTGCCAGTACAGCAAAGAGGTACTACAGTGGTATCGAGCCAACGGGTGGATTTTGTCGAAAAGGTCATCAATCCACCCAACTGCCCTCAATTCCCCTCAATTATTTTACAATAAATAGGAAGTGAACGAGAAACATTATTCAATGTTTAATGAATAAGTCTTAACCAAGATTTAAAACCAAAGAAATTTCGAATCAAGAACAAAGATAACTCGGATTTTCAAACTTGCCGAGACGATTTATATAGCATGTCTTTTTCTGCAATCAATAAATAGAAGTTTATCCATACAACTTCAGGAAAGAATACATGGAAATTATAAAAGAAAATATACTTTATATGAGATTTTATTTAAATTTTTCCCAAATGGATGTGTTGCAACGCACACAGGGGTTAAGCTAGTTTAGCATATTTTTCTCTACGTGAAATTGTAATTTTTTTTTTTTTGTAACATCTTTATTTGAAACGGCTCATACCTTTAGGTTTTAAGGAGCCAAAGTCATTTTGTTTGTTTACAATTGTGTGCTTAAATCTAGTTCGTCACTTTTTATCAGAAAAGAAAAGAAGATAGATAGGGAAATATGAAAATAAAAAGAATTATAGACGAAGATCCATAGCTTTTAGGAAAAGGTATGTATATTTCGAACATGTAGTCCAAGTCTATCACGGCCAGCACATCTCTCACTGAACATAGGGTGGTTTTCCTCGGGCCCTAAGGGAGTCAATAAAATTCGTTCTAGCGACAAGATGGACCTCGCACGACCAAACAATATGCTCGATGTCATGGTAACCTTGGCCGCAACCACACAAATTGCTGCCAGCAATGTCAAAACGATAGAGTACCGCGTCTAAGGAATAATAATTGGACATGAGACGGGAAAATATACGAATAAAATCCCGACTCAGGTCCAATCTATTAAACCAGGGTTTAAGGCTCACCTTTGGGATAATCGAGTGGAGCCACCGACCCAACTCATCCTCGTCCCATTTGCGCTGCCAGTTGACAAGAGAGTTTCTTCGAAACAAATAGTAAAATTCGTTGAAGACGATTTCACGTGGATACGTGTCGCCTTCCATCGCCCCCACCTTTGCCAGAGAGTCTGCCTTCTCATTGCCCACTATCGAGCAATGAGAGGAAACCCAAAAGAAGGTGATGGTAAAGCGACGCTTTGATAAAGCACTCAAATTATTCCGTATCTTCTCGAGGAAGTACGGCGAGTGCTTTCCCGGTTTTATTGAATGGATTGCTTCAACGGAGCTCAGACTATCCGTTACAATATAGTAGTGTTCAACTGGCCGTGTAGCGACACTGTCCAAAGCCCAGTGAATAGCTGCTAACTCCGCTACATATACAGAGCATGATGACTGGAGACTGTGAGAGGCGCTAGATATTTCGTTGAACACTCCAAATCCTGTTGTTTCCTCTATAAGTGATCCATCGGTAAAGTACATTTTTTCAGCACCGACGTGTCTATATTTAGCTTCGAAAATTTGTGGAATCAAAAGAAGACGGTGCGTGTCCGGGATTCCACGGATTTCCTGCTGCATAGACAAATCAAACTGGACAGAAGAATTACCGTAGTCAGGGCTTCAAACACGAGTTGGAGAGTACGAAGAAGGGTTTACCTGCATTGACATGAGGATGTGTTATATAGACATAAATCTGGTTTGAAGATTTTGCTCAAGAAGCCTTTTGAAATTCACAATCACCGATGGGTTCATGACCTCATACCTGATAAGGAACCGAAGTGATAGTAGATTGAATCGATCTTTCAAAGGGAGTATGCCTGCCAAAACTTCAAGACTCATGTTGTGCGTTGAGAGTATACAGCTCAAAGCGATGCGAAGACAACGGTATTGGATACGCTCGAGTTTTATGAGGTGAATTTTAGCAGCCGACTGGAAACAGAAGCTACCATATTCCATCACTGAAAGAATAGTTGTTCGATACAATTTTAAAAGATCTATTGGATGGGCTCCCCACCAGGTGCCAGTGATTGATCGGAGAAAATTGATTCTTTGTTGGCATTTTCCTTTCAGATACTCAATGTGTGCTCTCCAGGTACATTTGGAATCAAACCAAACCCCGAGATACTTGAAACACCTCGATTGTGTAATCGTTCTGCCTAGGAGATGATAATGCTTAGGTTGAGCAGGTCTATGTTTCTTAGAGAAAACAACCATCTCCGTTTTCTGAGGGGAAAACTCAATCCCAAGCCCAGGTTGACAATCTGTCTTAAGTATCTTGTAAAGGTCTGTGCAGATGACACTCAGTAGTTCCTGTGACGGAAACCACGCCGTCATCTGCAAGTTGTCTTAGAGTGCAGCCTTCAAAGAGACAACTGTCGATGTCACTCACATAAAAGTTGTACAAAAGTGGACTCAAACATGAACTCTGCGGGAGGCCCATGCAAGAGGTTCTTCTAACTGCAACATCTCCATGAGCAAAGTTCAAATGTTTCTTACAAAGCAAGCTGTATAAACAAGATGTTGTTCAAAAGAGGAGGCAGACCCCGGGAGTGTAACTTGTCTGACAAAACCTCTATTGAGACTGCATCAAAAAAAAAACCCTTTATGTCTAGAAGCACTGAAGCCATTTGCTCACGTTTTACGTACGCCAGTTGTATCTCTGAAAACAGCAAAGCAAGACAATCGTTTGTCCCTTTGCCCCTTCGGAACGCAAATGGAGTATCTGAAAGGAGACCATTTGTTTCTACCCATTTATCCAAACGAAACAATATCATTTTCTCCATCAATTTGCGTATACAAGACAACATCGCTATTGGACGGTACGAGTTGGGATCAGACGCTGGTTTTCCGGGCTTTTGGATAGCAATGACTCTCACTTGTCTCCACTCTTGGGAAACAATGTTGTGCTCCAAGAATTGAATAAATAAATTTAATAAACGAAATTTTGCGCCTTCCGGAAGGTTTTTCAACAAGTTAAATTTTATTTTATTAATTCCCGGAGCTGAATTGTTGCAAGAGAGGAGGGCAAGTGAGAATTCGACCATCGAAAAGCTGAAATCCATACCACACCTATCTGGAGGTACATTCCGGATTATTTTTTGTACAGGTGCAGAATCTGGACAGACTTTCCGTGGGAAGTTAAATATCCATCTATGTGAATATTCCTCACTTTCATTCGTAGATGATCGATTACGCATGCTTCGTGCCACTCTCCATAAGGCACTCAAGGATGTTTCCCGTGATAAACCTCCCACAAAATTCCTTCAATACGCCTTTTTCTTCCCTTTTATTAATTTTTTGAACTAATGTTCAAGGGAAACATATGTTTCAAAAATGGCGAAAGTTCCATGTTTTCGAAAATCTTTAAATGCTTTCGATTTATCCTTATAAAGCTTAGAACACTGCTGGTCCCGCCAAGGATTAGGGGGCCTTCTAGGAACAGATGAATCTGGGATGGGTTTTGTTTGAGCACAAAGTGCACTTTCATGTATCAAGCGACAAAGAAAGTGGTGCTGTTCTAAAGGAGGTAAAACATGCATCGAATCGATGGCTGTTATTATTTCGTCCGAGTACTTCTTCCAGTCGATGTGTCTTGTAAGGTCATATGTCATATTTACTGTGTTTGAAGAGCTGAGCCCATTGGTGATAGTAATTTCGATAGGCAAGTGATCACTACCATTAGGATCACCTTCTACTGGCAATCAAATGATAGGGAATTTGAGCAGAGTGAGAGGTCAATTGCACTTTGTCTTGCAGGAGGTTTAGGTACTCGTGTTTTTTCACCCGTGTTTAAAATTGTTCAATTGAAACTGTCGCAAATGTCATAGATAAGAGTAGAACGACTATCGTCAATTTGTTCTCCCCAGACAGTTACATGTGAATTGAAGTCACCCAGGATCAACCTTGGCTCAGGAAGCACTGGGCACAGGTCCTCTAGGTGATTTCGATCCACTCCAACTCTCTGAGGCCAGTACAAACTGACAACACATAAGTCCTTACCTCTCATAGTTGTATGACAAGCAACAGCTTCAATTTCGCCCGATAAAGGAAGAAGAATTCTATAAAAAGAGTGGCACTTATCGATGCCCAAAAGCACCCCTCCATGAGAATCGTCACAATCCAGACGGATGATATTGAAATTGTGGAATGAGATGTTAGATTAAGAATATATGGGATCTGCTTGTCCCAACTGTTCTGAAACGGTTCACAAAAAGATAAATCATGGGGTGAGCCCCCACAATACACAAATTTTTGTGTAGTTGCGGGGCACGCTCAAACCCCATGATTTTCTCCACAACAGGAACAACGTGGTTTATTCGCGCAGTCGGGCGCAGTGTGTCCCAACTTCACACAATTCTCGCAATGCATAGGACAGGGTACAAAAAGCCTTAACATCCCATCGATTAATTTGACGATATAGTAAAGTGTCATAAATAAACCAAAAAAGAAAACCCAATCAAAAAATCTCTTTCGTTTATATTTTATTTGATAATATATTTGAGATTTATTATGAAATTTCTGAAACATGACAATTTTTCGATCAACTCGACATCGTAGTTAAAACGAGAATAAACAAAAAGTCGATGTAAACATCCGTTATTATAGAAATCGTATCATTTTTACGTTTATTGGATAGATTAGAAGTAAATATAACATTTTGCATCAAGACTTTGAAAAAATAGTACACGGTTCTATTTTTAATAGCCGTTGTTTCCACTTACCCCAGTGTACCTTAATTCAAAATCCTGTTTTTTGTCTTGATAACAGAAAACGCGTCAATTCGCGAAAAACTGAGAATATTTCATACACATGTAAGAAAAAGCACTACAATTCGTATAGTACCAGAAATTTAAAAGTTGAGGCCAAATAACGGAGAATGAAATATCAAAAAATAAAAAATAAAAACAGATTCATTTTACGGAATTCAGTATCAGGTTTAAGATTTCAATTTTAAAAATAGATGTTGAATTGATATACGGAAATCATATTCTGAATTCAGTATATTTAAAAATTTGTTTCCAACATTCTTAGGTATTTTGTTACCTAAATATAGATATTTTTCTATGACGATGTGGTCTAGCGGATAGGCTGGCGCGAGTCTGGTTTTGGTATGCCAGGCGTACTGGGTTCGATTCCCGGTATCGGCAAGAAAACTTTTGGGTTCGAATCCCATAAGTGGCCGACAGGTAAGATGTGTTTCCTCATATAACTGACTATATAATAAGAATGTTCAATTAGTTGCCAGCTGGCCAGGTATATACACGGATGCCGGAATACCTGTAAGTAAACTAGCCCACCTGATTGACTCGTTCTCCCAAAATACACCTACATCAACACAATACATTCATCCATAACAGTTCATACGAAGCCATGGGGTCCGGGTATGGTGTACGCGTTGCATTGGAGATTCGTCGAACCTATTAATCTAAGAATGCATGTGAGCACATACTTAGGCAGAAACTGCGGTGAATCCGTGCACCCATTGTGGATAATCAACATACATACATACATACATAAATATAGATATTTTTCTATGATATTATGGAGCTTAATGAAAAGGGCACTTACCTGGTTTTATGTTTCCGGCTTTCGGTATCCAGGAGTAAGTAAATGCAAATTATCCTCCAAGTCAAATTATAATAGATTTGTTTCGCTAGTCCGGAAGGGTTGTTTTTCTAAAAAAATATTTTTTAAACGCCGGAAAACAAACCATCCAGAACTTCACTTACCAGTTTTCGGACACTGGGGATCCAACTTCCTTCGACCAACTGTTTACTATACAGAGTAACGTCCGAGATTTCCGCTTAGGTGATAATGGCCGAGAATACAAAACTTATTAAATATATTTAATAAATTACTCAAAAATACATGAAAAACAATGTTTATTGACCACTTTTTTCATGTACAGAAAAACATAAACTACCGATTCACTTCCAATAGGGCTTAAATATCGAAACATAATTTTCAGTATTTCTATTTCCGGATGTTTTTTGTATATTGTCTGAAGGCAAATGCCAATAAAAAAGTAATTTTAAGATTTGGTTAATATTCAGCTTATAAATCATCCCTATTCGATGATTTCTGAAGAAAATTATATATTTATTACTTAGGACATTTTTATAAAGTTCGTCTGCATAAACAAATGCGAGGCTTGTCGAAAAGTGCCTGTTGTCAATTTTTGCAACAAGGGCCGTATTCAGCATGGATAAAATTCGTTAGGTTACAACTATTTTAATTAATAAAGATTCTAACTTTTTTAAATTATTCTATTCATTTATTTCTTTAACAAATTTGTGCTTCTCCTCCAAATTAGAATAAAATCTATCAGTTTAATCGTTGCGGCTATTAGTGATACAATCGGCAAAATGAATCTGAACTTAAGTACAATCACAGATGAAGGGCAATGCCTTGACTAAAAAAGTAATTTGAGCTTATTTTAACATTTATCTTAGAATAAAAAAATTGTGTCATTTGAAGATTCTGAAAAAAACGAGATTTTTTTTTAACTGTAAAACGATATTTTGTGAAATTTTCAGTTTCATAGGTTGATAAAATTAATTAATATACGCATTCACCTGATTTTAAGTTTCTTCTCAATTCAGAACTTATTTTGAAACATTAAATTTTCATTATAAAAAAAATCTTCGAAATTATTTTTAATAAAGATAAAAATTTTATCTTTATTAAAAATAAATATTTTTAATAAATAAAATAACTGAAATATGACATTCGAATTTCAAAATTTGAAATCTCATATTTAATATGAGATTTCAAATTTTGAATTTCGAATGTCATATTTCAGTTATTTTATTTATTTAAAAAAATTCTGCCGTTTAATAAAGATGTTAAACAAAATTGTTTTATTTAAATTTGAAAGCTATTGGAAGTTCAACTCGAGCTTGAATTCTTCTTTATAAGATGAAAAATGAACATATGTTCAAAAATATCCTCTATCCCGTTTGATGTAACCTCTCGTGTACCACCCTGTGTAACCTCGAATCTGTCATTTTGCGATTGACAGTTTCTCCTCCGCAAAATAAAACACACCAACACAGCGACAGGCGTCGTCATTTTTCCTTTCCGTCGTCGTCGGTTCGAAAAAATCGTCGTCCATTCAGCAGCAACTTCATTATTCTTCCATCCATTCGGCCGCAGTAATGTAAAAGTTTTACCAGCGGTCGTCGGTAGCAGTTTTTTCGGTAACTGATTGTTCGTGTGTGTTTGCCTTGAGGGAACCTGCAAGGCCAGTTCGAGTGCTTCTGAGATTTTCGGGAATCGGATAATCCCTCCGGTTTTGTTGCTGCCTCCGGACAGTTTTTTTCCCCTTGCGTGAAACAAGAACAAAGCCCAAAGCTGAACGGGTACAAGCTTGCTGCTACTCCTCCCATCGGAATCGAAAAGTGTGTGTTTTCCTGTTTCGCAAAAGTGCAAAACGTTCCGCGAAGAAAAGTGGATCCGAGAGGAAGTGTATGTGATTTTTAATCAACTGAAGCTGATGGACGTGTAGTGTAACCCAAAATTCGGAAAATCGGTATTCGAAATTCAGCGAAACGATAGAAGGTGAATAATCCAAGGGATTTACCTCCAGCTTTGTGGAAGCACCTGCAAAAATATCACCCACTCCACATTACACCCGATTTCCTAAAAGACTCGTCAGAGCCAGAAAGATGAAATTGGTATAAAGCTGATGGGGAGCATACGAACGAAGAAAAAAACCGGCTCTGAGTACGCTGATCTTGCAGTAGGTACTATATTCCATGGGCTCCGGTTGCACATATTTGGACCTTGTTTCAAATTGAATTTCATTCGTCACTATCATTGCTGAATTTCATTTTTACTACATATATAATCTTTGGTTTTAATTGAAATTATTCTTTTTTGACAATTTATAAAACCTTTTTTTAAGAAAGGTAAAAAATTAAGCCTTTTCTTATTGAATGTTCATATACCTACATTGGAATAATAATCGTTTGATCAATTTTGTTTGCGCATAATCATAGGAGACATTAAAATTTTCTTTAATGTAGTTCTATCTCAGTTTTTAATCCAATAGATATGTATGTATTGTTATTGCTAGTCACTACTTGTATTACATATTGATTTATTATATTAGAGCAAACAAGCCAAAACGTTTTTTTTCTCGTACAAATGCGTATCAATTATTCCGCAATCTATACAGAACGAAACAGATTTGAAAAATTGGCTTTCAAACATGTACAATTTCTATTAACTTTATGTTTAGTTTTTCTTAGATTCACTCTTCAAGATTTCTTAAAAAAAAATCGCGTCGCATTTTTTATCCTCAATCACATCAATCCCCTGACTCGAATAAAGTGATGAAAGTTCGATTACAACAGGAAGGAGACAAAAAACATAAACTATTATCTACAAAACTTATTCCTAAATGAAATTGAATACCGTTTGATCAAAAGGATGCTTCTACATTTGTTTATTTAATTATATAATCAACAGACCAAGTTTAAATTTTTCGAACCATTTTGATTTTTTGCTACAACCCAGGAAAAACTATAAAACTCAAAATTTTCAAGAAATATAAAAACCAGCCCCGGAGAAGATGAATGCCGTAGATACTTAAAAAAGTATTCAAAATGTTCACAGTTGTACATACTTTGGTCCAAAATCCCCAAAGCCGTTGAAATTTTCAAAATCAAATGGGCCGAAATCGTTTTTGCCGAACAATTGCTGAGCTGATGTTAGGAATTAAGGGCAGCAGGATAATTAAAATCGGGAAAAATTAACTTTTTGAACCGGGAAAAACTTGGGAATTCTAAAACGAAAAATCGTTAGCAATCCGGCGTTGATCTGATTAAATCCGTTGATTTAAAGCTTGGATTTGGAGACGAATGCCACAAAACGGTAAATTCCCGGAAAAAAACTATTTTGAATAGCACTTAATGTACATTTATCTTATTTGCTCGCTTTATCCACCCCCTGTAAAAAATTAGTTTTTTTTTTTCGAAAAACCCACCAGAAAATTAAAACAAGCTTAATTGTTGTTCAGTTTATTTTATTCATGTAAAACAAAATCAATTCATTCAAGTTTAAATTATTGAAAAAAAAACATATTCTTTTGCATTTGAGACCTGATTTTAAAAAAAGATTAAAACGCAATAAAGTTTATCCGCCCCTCTGGTTCACAAGGCTTTAGTACTTCGTGTGACCTCCTTTGGCCTCTATAACAGCTTGACATCGTCGTGGCATCGATTCAACAAACTAAGCAGTTGTTTCCGAGGTAATGTTGTCCCATTCAGTTGAAATTACCTGCCACAATGCTTGTTGTTTTTTGCTCCTGAACCTTAATTTTCAAAAGTGACCAGATTACCAACCGGATTAAGATCGGGAGACTGTGCAGGTCACTCCAGTCACTCCATGACCTTGATACGCTTTTCCTTAAACCACTGCGAAACCAGTTTGGAGGTGTGCTTCGGATCTTCGTCTTGTTAGAACGCATGCGCCCCAATTTTAGCTTTTTTTTGCAGACGCTGGTAGCTTCCGCTTCAAAATATCCAAATAAACTTCCTTGGTCATGATTCTATCGATAAACCCAAGTTCTCCAACGCCGGATGTAGCCAAAGATCATCACACCATGACTCTACCTGCAGAGAAAAATCAAAGTCATGCTCAATTGGTTGAAAAATCGATGTTGGTAAAGTAACTCACCACCACCATACTTGACTGCAGGCCGCAAACACTTCTTTATCAAACTATTACCGTTTCGCCGCCATTTTCTTGTGATACCATTAGACCCAAATAGCATTACTTTCGATTCATCTGACCAAATCACATTCTTCCAGTCATCACTGGCACTGGTTCATGAAACGTGGTAGTCTAGGGCCCACTTCAATCTATTTTTGATATTTTTTGCGGATAACCATGGCTTCTTTAGCGTTACTGATGTCAATTGAATAGAAACCTCGCTTTCTGATTCGCAGTTTTCGGAGCTGATAGTCCAGCTCCGCCTTCTTCACGATAGCTCTGTCAATTCGGCCAGTTGTCTTCGAAGGACGACCCGATCGCTTAGCCGGTGAGATAGAACCATGTTTTTTGTGCGCCTGAATGATCCTAGCAACCGTTTCTTAGTGAAGCTGGACAATATCGGCAATATTACGGTAGCTTTTGCCGGTTTTGTGATGTTTAAATATCGGATGCTGATCGGTATTTGTGCTTTATGGGGCATTTTGCACAATTTTGAAAACGAAACTGAAATTTTGAGCACGAAATCTTCAAGAGTACTAATGACAGCTAGACGAGCTAGATACAATGTTTACGTTCAAGAATGTTGTAGAATACACACTAAAACTATATAAAACACACTTAAATTGTAGTATCCGTTTCAGGATGGATAAGATTTTTTCGCGTAATTTTTTACCTTTTTCCATAATTTATCACATAAAATCTCGAGAAAGATATTGAGCGATTGGGGTTTCCTGATTAGTTCTGCAATTGGATAATATCGTATCTCGAAGGCAGAACTGCTTTCGTACGACTGGGCTCTGTTAACTCGACACCAATCAAAATTACGTCGGGAGTGCCTCAGGGAAGTCACTTGGGACCTCTGATATTCCTCCTCTTCATCAACGATTTGAATGCTGCTAGTCAGAAAAACTGCTGTACGCCGACGACCTTAACATTTTACGAACCATTTCTCCGTTAGTCGACTGCTGCGCTTTCCAAAAGGACATTGATAATCTGCTTGGTTGGTGCCATCAAAACGGCCGAAGTTTTTTAGTGACTTCTACAGTCTGCAATCACTGTATTGTGCTCTTGTGCGTAGCATTCTCAAATTTTTGGTGCATATTTGGGCACCATATCAGGTGGTACAATCGAAAAACATAGAGAGAGCTCTACGCCAGCTACCTTGGAACGACGCCCTTGAATTTCTGCCTTACGAAAAACGTTGCTTGCTACTAAATCTACCGACGTTGGCATCAAGGCGCGTATTCTTACAACGACTCTTCATATTCGACAGCTTGCAGAATAACGTGGATTGTCGTGAACTGTTATCACTTCTAGTGTTTAATGTTCCTCTAAGAACTACCCGGTCCCAGAAATTGCTGAGACTCTCTCATCGTCGAACTCAATACGGTCAGAATAACCCTTTAGGTGTATGTATGTTGTGTTTGATTTAATGAAGTTGCTACTGAATTGGATTTTGATATTTGAAAATCTGTTTTCAAATCTAGAATAGGATAGTTTAATTTCTGTAAATAATTGGAAGCATCTGCAAAGATTGTTAAATAAATAAGTAAAAATCATGGAGGAACACTCGTTAAATTACCATGATTTTCGCAACAAAAAAAAACAAAACAATTGTAAATTGGTAGGGTGGGTGAATAATCTTTTTTTGCATACTGTACGTAATTTTTTCTAAATTGAAAAGCTGATAAGCAAATTGCACCAATTTCATATTAAAATTATACTTATAAAGTTATAATTCGGTCCAGATTATGTAGAATCTGTTACCAAGTTTCCTAGAACGAGCCAAGAATCAATGAACGAATGAAAAAATGGGGCTTATTCTGCGACTCGAGTGACGTGACTCACGAAATTTTACATCTTCGTCCTGACTTCAGAAAATCCGTCAGAAAATAATTTTGTGTATCGATGAGCTCTGAAGACCAATAACAACTCATCCTGTTGTAATCCAGAAATCATCGGAATCAATCAGGGCTTGAACGGACTAATTTTTATTCAGATTTTGATTTTTAGGTTGACAGTTAACCACCCTCTATTCACATCGATTGCTTAGTTATAATATTAATTTTCAAAACTACCACATTTCCTTTTCTTTTAAAATTAAAATAAAAGCAAATTTAACAGTCTACGCCGAGGATCGGACAACATCACAACGGAATGGTTCCCAAAGGATGAAAAAGGTCGTTATCTGGACTTTAATTCAGTTAGTCCATTTTCGCATAAGATAAACACAATCGTAGCATTAGTGGATAGAGCAATTAAGCTAACTCACACAAAATACAGGGAAAATACCCTAAAAACAGTTAAAAATATACTTAAAGTAAATAATTATCCCTCAAACCTAGTCACAAATGTAATAGCAGAACGAACACACAAAATATACAATAGTTTGAGTGTTTCTAGTAAAAATATGACCAACTTTGTAACCATTCCATACTGCGCTGGTCTGGGAGAAAAGCTATCAAGATACTTGAGGCAATTCGAAATCAATGTCGCTTTTCAACCGTTAGACAAGGTAAAGAACATGATTTTCACTAAAACAAAAGACAAAATTCCAAAGAACAAAAACATTAACGTTGTTTATGAAATTAAATGTGGACAATGTAGGAAATCATACATCGGTGAAACTAGCCAGTTTTTAGAAAAACGTATAAAACAACATAAAACAACTGTATCTACAAAACAAATAAGCACAGGTTTAGCGCAACATAGTCTTGAGAATGGACATTTATTTGATTTTGAAAACACCAAAATTTTGGAAAGAGTCGCTGGATACAACGCCAGGATAACAACCGAAACGTTTTATATTAAGTTAAGAGGCGACGATAATGTAGTTAATAGACAAAGGGATTCATTGAATTTTAAAACTGCTTACGACCCTGTCATTGCTAAATTAACACAGACACTGACAAACAAATGTAAACGAAAAACAAAACAAACTGTCCAAAATCAAAGTAGTTTAGACGATGGCCAGTAATTTGTAAGTTCCAATTAAAAATTAAAATTAAGATTGAATGTTTAAAGAAAAATATAATTTTAGTGTCCACTGAAGAGGAGTGAAAGCCAGAGTAGCTCGAAACGTCTGGACATCTGGTAAAAATTGTTTTTTTATATTAAAACTCGCCGAAAAAAGTCGATAAAATCCAAGAGCAAACTTTCGCGGCGATAAATCCAAATTCAACCAAATTTAACAGTCTTATGTGGCTGCTCCTTGAAACGATTGGTACAGCATCGAGACCGCCATCATTTGAAAGTTGGTAACTTTTATTTCATACAGAATTTTATCCTGAACCTTGCTCTGTGTCGTCTAGAATCATTGTCCTTGTAAAATTAGACTTCCTCACTGCTATTGCTCATTATCACCCTGTTCGATGTGATCGACAAAACCTTTCTTCAAGTCGCCCATGTTGGAACCGGATTAGACTGCTGTTTTGCCGGTCTACTGATTGTTGCGCAGCATATTTCCTAAATTTCTCAACGCTAATAGTAAAACTTCAGCCATCCTTGAATGCAGTTTCTCTTCCGGTCTGAACATTGTGGAATTGCCTCGAATTGCCCACTTCGATCGCGACTTTGCTTCGAAAAAACGCAAAATTCGTTTGCCATCACAATGGAGATGACCCGGGCTGGGGCACGGTCCATAGCTTTTTGGCTGAGCTTTGCTGAACTTCTACCGTACATGCGGAGATCGTTTGGAATACCCTCACCGCTTCCAGATACTCTTGCCGGGTGAAAATCGCGGTTGGTACAACCGTCAGCGCTTGCTGGTACCGTTATTCCTATCGAAACATTTCAAGCAGTTATTGGCCTTCAGGAAAGTGGCTAAATCCATTAAGAATCCAATCCTTGCATCGTCCGAAAAGACCGCCACCAGATCAGCATTTTTTCACTATATTTTTCTGTAGATTCAAATTGTTGACGATCGGTTTTTTTACTTGCTCCATTTTGACGTTCGTAGTTTGCTTGATGGATTTCCCTAAACCAGGACAGTGATATTTTCAGATTTCGCCAGTTTGCTTGATGGGTTTCCCTAAACCAGGATAGTGATATTTTGAGATTTCGCCTTATCCAAAGTTGATTCCATTGAAGTAACGCATCCTTATATAAACGTGTTGCTAAGGCTGCTCACAGGTTGCTATAGAAGCGGAATTGGTAGATTGAAAATAATAATTACTTTTTTTAATTTGCTCTCTTGAAGAAATTTCTGCTCAAACCCTCTTTAAGATTCTCATAGATCTCCTTGGAGGCTTTTGAGATTGATGTTTCGTCTCTTTTGAGACTGATTTTTCTTTCCTTTGAGACTTTTTACGTCTTCTTTGAGACTTTTTTAACGTCTCCTTTGAGACTTTTTTTTAAAGTCTCCTTTGAGACTGTTTTTAACGTCTCCTTTGAGACTTTGTAACGTTTCCTTTGAGACTTTTTAACGTCTCCTTTGAGACTGTTTTTAACGTCTCCTTTGTGACTTTTTCACTTCTCCTTTGAGACTTTTTTAACGTCTTCTTTGAGACTTTTTTTAAAGTCTCCTTTGAGACTGTTTTTAACGTCTCCTTTGAGACTTTTTAACGTCTCCTTTGAGACTTTTTTCCGTCTCCTTTGAGACTTTTTCCGTCTCCTTTGAGACTTTTTACGTCTCCTTTGCGACTTTTTTCCGTCTCCTTTGAGACTATATCAATGTCTCCTTTGAGACTTTGTTTTTACACGTCTCCTTTGAGACTTTTTGTAACTGTCCTGAGATGAGATTTTTACTTACCAGTCTACATGTTCATATTTTGAATTCATACTTAACTTGCATCTTATCAATTTAAATTTACAACACTTTACACCTTATGTTGTAATCCAGAAATCTTCGGAATCAATCAGGGCTTGAACGGACTAATTTTTATTCAGATTTTGATTTTTAGGTTGACAGTTAACCACCCTCTATTCACATCGATTGCTTAGTTATAATATTAATTTTCAAAACTACCACACATCCGAACGAAACTTTCGATGCTAGAGAGGCTATTTACGCCAGCAAAACGATATGAAATTCCGTAAGTCACGTCACTCGCCTCGTAGAATAAGCCCCAATATTATTGTATCGTGTATTTCATATGCAACATTAATATGTATGGACAAACGTAGAAGTGTTCTCAATTAATCAGAAAGTGGAAAATGAAAATTTTTCGATTAATGTTAAATGTTTTGAAACCAATATTTAACTGTGTGGTATTTATCAAATTTTGTTCATGAAGTTGTCTAGGGTTTAGGGACAAATATAGACTTTTTTCTTTTATTAAGTTGAAATCTTGAGACCAATGATAGGTATTTGATAATAACGCTAGTTTACAGCGTTTTTGAACGGAGTAAGTTGAAATAACTTTATGTGTGAAATCCGATGCTTGACTTATGTTCCACACCCAAAATAAAGGGTGATGCGGTCAAAATTTGGTCAAGGGAAAACGCGTGTAAATTGGTGAAATCGTTTATTTAAAAAATCAATTTAAATTTCTTTTTCAAGTTTAATTAGTATACAATTGAGGAAAAATATTCAGTTAGGCTTTCGCTTTTCCAAATCCGAATTGCCGGGCCTTACGCTTAACCCCTGCCATCAGATTTTGTACAGCCACCTTGTCCACCTTCTTCGCCGCAGAAAGCCAGTTTGCCTTGAACTGCTGCTCGTCCTTAGCAGTTTTTTGGTCTTCTTTAGGTTCCGCTTGACAATAGCCCAGTATTTCTCAGTTCGGCGGAGCTCTGGCGTGTAGGGAGGGTTCTTGTCCTTGGGAACCACCTGCACGTTGTTGGCGGCGTACCACTCCATGGCCTTTTTACCGTAATGGCAAGATGTCAAATCCGGCCAAAACAGTACGGAACAACCGTGTTCCTTCAGGAAAGGCAGCAGACGTTTATTCAAACACTCTTTCACGTAAATTTCTTGGTTGACAGTCCTGGAAGCTATGAAAATGCTGCTTTTCAAGCCACTGATACAGATGGCTTGCCAAACCAAATATTTCCTCGCGAACTTTGACAGTTCCATGTGCTTGAAAATATCTGCTACCTTTCCCCTTCCTTTTGCCGTATAAAACTCCTGTCCCGGAAGCTGCTTGTTGTCGTAGGTTTCGTCGTCCATTACTACGCAGTCAAACTTCATCAGCATCGTCGTGTACAGCCACCGGGATCGCGCTATGGCCGTCGTATTTTGTTTATCATCACGATTTGGAATCACTACCTTCTCGTAAGTCGCTAGTCCGGCTCGTTTTTTGGTTTGATGCACGGTTGTAGACGATACACCCAGCTTATTTGCGGCATCTCGGAGAAAGAGGTTAGGGTTTCGCTTGAAAATACCGGCAACTCTCTTTGTCGTCTCAGCGACTTCCGGTTTTCGATTTCCCCCCGATCCAGACTTCCTGGCTGTCGACAAACGTTCCCCAAACGCTTTAATTTCATTTGTAACGGTTGATTTGGCAACTTTAAGCGATTTTGCCAGCTTTGCGTGCGAGTAGCTCGGATTTTCGCAATGCGCGAGCAAAATTTAGATACGCTGCTCTTCTTCCTTGGACGGCATTTTGACAACTGAAGAGTGAATTCCAAAATCAAAATAGGAGCAACATTCTACAAACACACACAGACACACACCTTCAAAATGAGGGGTGTTCAGGTTTTTTAAATGCAAAATTGAAAGAAATACGTCAAGTTGATATTGACCAAATTTTGACCGTATCACCCTTTAGATTCGAATATCTTTAACTGCATAACATTAATTTGCAATCTCTTTTTTGCATATTAAGAATGAATTAATTAGCTATTGATCATCTGTTTGTCGAGATTAGTTAATTAATGATTAAAAAATTTATTTAAATTTTGTTTTATCGACAATTTTGTTTTTTAGACTCGATGGTAACATTTAAAAAATCTGGTTATTTATCAAAATCTATCTAAATTTATGAAAATTGAAGAATTTATGGTTATTTTACTAAAACAGTAATGTTTGCATTTTTTGAGTAATTTAAAGAACCGCATTGTATACTAATCTTAGTAAGTATAGGAAGAATTAAACAAGATAAATCTCACTCACTCCAAGCTTAAACTGATCGTTAGCTTACCAGAAAGACACATGCCAAATTTCAGAAAGTTCTGACCACGGAAACGGGTTTTTTTTTACAAATTCTTTATTTGAAACGGCTCATAACGAAAAAAGGTTGTCTGAGTCTCAAGCGTGAATGGGATTTTAAGGTATTTAAAAAAACTCGAGAAGAGCAAAAAATACTGTATATATGGAAGCTACAGTGTCCGGCAATTGAAGCGCTACATTGGAACTAACAAATAATTTGATCAAAACAAAAACTTTTTCTTTCAAATTTACATCAAAACAGATCATATTTTCAAAATCCATTGGCGCCTTTCGATTTTTTTGTCCTTGAGCTTAACCACTCGCTGCAGAAGCTCAAGACACATATTCTAAAAAGACCGTAGGTGGTTTTTGTGGTATTTTATCCCAGGACTCAACTAGATGGCGCTTCAGAACTTCCAACCCGTCATGTTTTGTGGAGTAGACTTCGGGCTTCTGTATACGCTAGACAGCCAAGTCCATAGGGTTCAGGTCCGGCGAACTCCCCTACCACTCCGTACTCGAAATTAACCCTCGAAAAAAAAATTCGCACACAAAAATTAAGATCTCTTTCCTTGGTAAGCCAATGTGAAGTTCTGCTGAAAAACCACCAACCAAAACCAAATTTGGGACATGTCCACAGTTCGAGGACATGCCGTAGAACTATTTTCGATACGTAAATTAATTGATCTACACCTCTTCAGGGTGTTCGGTTGATCTTCACCAGGAAAGTCCGACCCAGACCTTTAATAAGACAGATTTCTGCTGGCCTTTAATATATTTGCATAGGTTCGTGATCTTTCTGGCAACCAAAATCTGTAGATCTGTTTTTTTCACGAACCGCTGAACGGCGATGAATTCATCGGCAGAAAACACGATATTCTCCAAATTTTTCATGCGCGGACCGCGTAAGCTGCGCCTTCGCCCTTTCTACCCGCTCTTGCTTCTGTTCAAACGAGAGGTCTTGAAATCTTAGGATCTTGTAAGGCTGGGCCTAAAGATCATCTTCCAAGATCCGACGGCGATTTTGATCCGGTGTATTATAATCTATCGCTAATTTAGTGTTACTACGCCAAGAAATTCTCTCAGGGCGCATCTTGATGATCTTCGCCATGGTAGGTGTCACCACTGTAGCTTGACGATCCCCACCATACTATACTTGGGTATTTCTAATCTCCTGGTATCTTCCAAGTGCGAGCCAAAAAAAGTGGAAGAGGTAGTAATTAAGCTACGACCGCTAAACGTAGAATTACGCAATTCTTTTCTTCAATAATAGAACTTATGGTGTTTTTTTCCGAAATCACCAACATATGACAGTGTAAAAATGGCAATATATGACTGACAAATTTCAAACATATAACAGAATTTAACCATGTGACCAGAGCTGCAAATTATCAGTGTCAGACAGCCAATATCAGCCGACTTTGATACTGCTATGCATGTCTATGTCATGCGATACTGATTTTTGGTCAGCGACATAAGCTTACAATGTCATGACCAAGTTGAATGAACGACATCGTGCTTGCTATGACTTTTTTCTTCTTACAGCCAACAACTACATTTTTTCAACTGTTGCGCAACTTATATCGTAAAATCCCTCCCAACACAGCCAGAAAATGAAAAAGTAAGACGACCGTATGCGTGATGCGAGTGAAGCGCAAAAATGTCATTCAATATTGACATTGCTAAATGACTGACATTGTAGCTTGGTCATTCAACTGGTAGACGACATTGATATTCTTCCGATGACATTGACTACTAGACGTTGGTCGGGTCGAACGAAATTGACTGAAATTTATCAGCCTTGCATGTGACATAAACTTATCACCAGAAATAATCTGAGCAAGCAGTCCATGTGACATAATCGGACCATGGAACACAATTTGAATTTGCAATATAATCTCGACCATGTGACATAATCCGACCATGTGACACAATCCGATCATGCAACGTAATCGACCATGTGACAATCCGACCATGCAACACAATCGACCATGTGACATAATCCGGTCATGCACCATGGAGAATCGGACCAAGTGAACTAATCCGTCCATGCAACATAATCGACCATGTGACATAATCCGACCATGCAACATAATCAGATCATGTGACAATCCGACCATGCAACATAATCGGACTATGTTACATAATCGACCATGTGACATAATCCGATCATGCAACATAATCGGACCATATGACATAATCGGATCATTCAACATAATCGGACCATGCGACATAATCCGATCATGTGTAAATCGACCATACAACATGATCAGCCATGTGACATAATCGGATCATGCAACATAACCGGACCATGTGACATAATCCGGTCATGCTACATAATCGGACTATGTGACCGGCCATGCAACATAATCAGACTATGTGACATAATCTGACCATGCGACCTAATCCGATAATGCAACATAATCGGACCATGTGACATAATCCGATGATGCAACATAATCGGACCATGTGACATAATCCGGTCATGCTACATAATCGGACTATGTGACATAATCCAACCGTGCAACATAATCGACCATGTGACATAATCCGATCATGCAACATAATCGGATCATGCAACATAATCGTACCATGCGACATAATCCGACCATGTGACATAATCCATCCATGCAACATAATCGACCATGCAACATAATCGGACCATGTGACATAATCGGATCATGCAACATAACCGGACCATGTGACCTAATCCGGCCATGCAATATAATTGGATCATGTGACATAATCCGGCCATGCAACATAATCGGACTATGTGACATAATCCGAACATGCAACATAATCGGAACATGTGACATAATCGGGTCATGCAACATAATCGACCATGTGACATAATCGGACCATGTGACGTAATCGGACCATGTGACATAATCGGACCATGCAAACGTCTGCTCAGTTCGACGGCAAACAGAGAAAGAAACCGAGTCGACCAATGAGCCCTTTGTTTTATACCTTTCGTAGGTAGGGAAAAACAAAACCCATCAAAGCAGGCGTTGGTGATGACGTCATAATCCTTTAGATAGGATGTCCGTGAAATGGAAAGTTTTCGTGACGCGAGATCTGTTCGCAAATTTCAATTTGCCCCCCTATAGTGTTGCCGTAAGATGTAATTCTACGTCAAAAAAAACATATACACTCATTGGACAACTCATGAAATATATCTTTCTACCGTTTCACAGCTTGGATCTAGGCAATCAAAGCACTACGCTAAGGTTCGAGGACTATTTTTTCCAAAAAAAAACACTTGATTATAAAATTAACAAAAATATCCTCAGACATCTTAGACATAATGTTAACAAGGTGTCATCTAACCCGGTTTTGTTTACTTCGTAATAATCACTCCTAAAGTTTTGTAGCAGTTCAATTGCCGGACCCTGTATATATGACCACAACAAATGTAAAAAAGTGGTTTAAAAATCGTACTTCTCAATCAATATTTAAACCGTCAAAATTGTTTAAGTCATACTAGGAAAATTTTGAAAAGAGGATTGGAAAGTTGACGTAATTCGGTACCTTTCCGCATCTTAGAATAACTTTTTTCTTCACTGGCCGGTTACTTTTTTATGATGATTTTTCTTAAAGCCTAAGTTGAGACAAATATTTTACGCGATTGGACTAGAAAAAAAAATAATATTTTTTTAATTATTATAGAAATTTCCAGTTTTAAGCTGGTTCATCTCTTTACAAAATTGTATTTTGTCCGCATAATGTCGTCTAAAACACAATGCATAAAAAACATTCATTGCGTGTGTAGACGAAGATTTGCGGCCAAAATACGATGTTGAACCGCAATACAGGTAAATATAAATTAAGTTTCAAATTTTGTAAACTAGCGTAATTTATATGATTTGTTCTCAGAACGCTGAAGTTCCCAAACAGTATAAGAGCTACCAAAACGGCTAATTACAGTCACGCTTATTTGAAACAAACAACTGAATGGCTTTCCAATTCCCGAGCTCTGGAACATTCAGAGATAATATTAGGTTTCCCAAATATTTCGATTCGTAGCGCCTGTGTGCGCAAAACAGCTCGCCGCTGCCTGGCTGCTGCGCCAAGCCAAAGTCGACCTTTCGTATTCATTGATTAAACACTAAACAGCATGCATGGATAAGTAGTAGGTACCTAGGAAGGTACTCCGACTAGCCTTCGCGCAGTAGATAGAGGTGCAAATTTGTTCAACGTGTTGTGTTTCGTGAAGGCTAGATACAGGGGAAGGAACGAGAAAAATTAGGCTAAACGGCCTCAAACATGTGTAATTCAGTAGCTATTTTCTCTTCCGAATTAAGAGTAGCAAAAAAAAACAAACCAGAGCCGGTTAGCGAAGAATGTGGCAGAAAATAATACTACTAATAATCACAACCCCATCAGCATCAGTCCTAGTCTTAGGTAGTGCATACCGAATAGTTAAGCTTGGTCAAAGCAAAAAAGTAGCCAACCGCAGCACTGCATTCGGGAGAAAAGTGTTTGAATATGCTGATCATCATGGTTAAATGTTGCAATGCTGCGGCGATGATGCTCTGGACGATTACGACGATGATAATGCTGATGATGATTCCGGTTTAGTGAATTGAGTGATGTTGAATGTGGATGCTGGATAGATGAAGTTTTTCTTTTGCTTTCATGCTGCTACTACTACTGCTAACTAGCGTATTGAGACGAATCGTTCGAATAGATACAACGAGCGATAGTGTGCATTTCCAACAAAAAAAAAAGCAAATGTTTGGAATCTGAAATGAAGAAATTTTCGTTTTTTCCTATCTGTGTGTTTCTAGTTGTGCTGATAGCAGATTGCTGCAATAGTTTTTACATCAACAAGCTCTGGTGTCTTGGAAAAAACCAACATTTGAAATAGTTGCGTTCTACAGATCGAACGCAGTTCGAACATCGCTTGTGGTAAGTAACACATCTTGATGGCTTTTTAGACAATAAGACTTTCTAGATAATTTCCATTTTAAATTTTGAATATACATTTATGTTTTGTACATCTGTATTTTCCATGCCCATTTTTAATTTTTTTCTTTTGTCGTTAGAATTTTGAATCCAATCACTTCATGTTACATATGAACTGAATCATCGTTCAGTTACTCATTTTATTGCAAAGTAGTACAAATCATACGCTTTCTAACGTGTTGTGTTAATACTTGAAGATTAGCTGTTTCCAATGAACTGACAAGTGTGATATCTGTTGACATTTAAGGGAAACACTCTTGATTTCTATCAACTGATTCCTAATCGGCCAACAATGTCTGACTAATGGAGAGTTAAATCACCGTTGTTTTTTTTCAGGATGGTTTTACTGATACTGGAAGATTTTGAGTTCTTTGCTAGATTCTATCTATCAAAATCAATCATTAATAATTCACTAGTTTACAGCATTTTTGAACTCAGTAAACTGAAGGTCATTTCCAATGTAAAATCGGGCGCTGAATCCGAAAATGAAATTCAAAAAATCTCAGTAGAACCGTTTTTGAGTTATGCTGAAAATATGAAATTTCGAAAAAATTAAAAAAGTTCTTGTACTTAGATTAAAATATCTCGGACGGCATAACAGAAATTTGAAATCCCTCTTTTGCATATTGAAAGTGAATAAGTTATCTATCGATCATCTGCACACTGTTTTTGCGTTTGACCAACAGTATTGTTGATATTAGTGACTTTACGAGAAAAAAAATTATAAAAAACGCATTTTTTTAGAGAAAATTTTGTTTCAACGAAAGTTTTAGAATCGATGGTAGTATTTAAAAAATCTGATTTTCTTTTGCGCTTGAATTTCAATTTAAAACAAAGATTTCAAGGGGTTATTTATCAAAATCGGTTGAAAATTGAAGAAGTTATGGCTACTTTACCATAACTGAAATTTTTGGAGTTTTTAATAATTTAACGAACCGCAGTACACTTATCATAGTCTAGGAAGAATGGAACATGATAAATCTCACTCGCTCTAAGTCAAAATTATTTATTAGCTTACCAGAAGGTCACATGCCAAATTTCAGGAAGATCTGACCATAGGGAGGGGTTGCTTAAGTCTCAAACGTGAATAAAATTTTGAGTTATTTTGCCCGGAAGGAACGAAAAATACTGGTTTTTCATCAATAACTTTTTTCATCACTAGCTGATTGTTTTTTATGGTTGATTTTCTCAAAGCCTAAGTTGAGACAAATATTTCACCTGAAGACTGTAACTCGATTGGATTTGAAACAGAAAAGTTATTGCGGTTCAAAGATTGTATTTTGGTCAAAAATTGTCGTATAAAACGCAATGCGTAAAAAGTACTCATTGCGTATTGGACAAAATTTGCGGCCTTTGAACCGCAATAACTTTTCTGTTTCTAATCCAATCGAGTTACAGTCTTCGGGTGAAATATTTGTCTCAACTTAGGCTTTGAGAAAATCAACCATAAAAAACAATCAGCTAGTGATGAAAAAAGTTATTGATGAAAAACCAGTATTTTTCGTTCCTTCCGGGCAGAATACCTTAGAATTTTATTCACGTTTGAGACTTAAGCAACCCCTCCCTATGGTCAGATCTTCCTGAAATTTGGCATGTGACCTTCTGGTAAGCTAATAAATAATTTTGACTTAGAGCGAGTGAGATTTATCATGTTCCATTCTTCCTATACTATGATAAGTGTACTGTGGTTCGTTAAATTATTAAAAACTCCAAAAACTTCAGTTATGGTAAAGTAGCCATAACTTCTTCAATTTTCAACCGATTTTAATAAAAAGCCACTTGAAATCTTGGTTTGAAATTGAAATTCAAGCGCAAAAGAAAATCAGATTTTTTAAATGCTACCATCGAGTCTAAAACTTTCGTTGAAACAAAATTTTCTCTTAAAAAAATGCGTTTTTTATAATTTTTTTTCTCGTTAAGTCACTAATATCATCAATACTGTTGGTCAAACGCAAAAACAGTGTGCAAATGATCGATAGATAACTTATTCACCTTCAATATGCAAAAGAGGGATTTCAAATTACTGTTATGCCGTCCGAGATATTTTAATCTAAGTACAAGAACTTTTTTATTTTTTTCGAAATTTCATATTTGGAGCATAACTCAAAAACGGTTCTACTGAGATTTTTTTGAATTTCATTTTCGGATTCAGCGCCCGATTTTACATTTAAAATGTTGGTCAGTTAATCAAGTTCATGATTTTTTTAAAATTTTGTAAACTAGTGTAACTGATGAACTAACAAATCAATGTTGTATGTGTAAAACAAAAACTGATTTTAATCTTTTTACTATCATCCATTCAATTAACCTTCCCATGCCGTTCGGGTCAATATGACCCGAAGCGCACATTTAAAATCTCTTTATCATCATTCCAATATACTGAAGAACTAGGAATTTTGACAGACCAAGTATGTTCTATGAAAATAATGATCAAATTAACGTCAAAAAATTGAAATTTGAGTTTTGAAAATCGGTTCATTGGGAAATGAAATACAGCTGAGCAAAGCAAAAATTGGATAACGTTTTTTTGAAGTTAGATTTTTTTCTACCGGAAGATCTGAGATAGCAGTCAAAACTTTCATTGGACCCCAACATATCTATACACTGTCGGATAGATGGATTCTTGACGATTTTAAACATCAACGAAACACTTAAATACAGAAAAGCTGTTAAAAGTTATGAGCATTTTAAAAATAAAATTGATTTTTCGGACTGTTTACTTTCTGAACCAGTTTCTGATAACTTGGTAATACATATCGACTTTATTTTAAAATTTTGAGTAATAAGAACAAATTACCTACACAATGAATATAATATCATCAAAATCGGTTAACATTTACAGCCAGGAGAACGAAATCAAACTACAACTCAAATTTCCCCGAAACGGATATTTTGCGAACGGCATGGGAAGGTTAAGGATTCACATTTTGCCTAAATATTCTTGTTTCAGAGATACAATCAATGCTTTAAAAAATAAAATTTCCTCATAAACTTTTTATGACATCACTACAAAAAAAAGTTTTATGTTTTTGACATTAAATATTTTAAATTAATTTTACAACTTTGTTGTAGATTGCATCACCTTCGCGTTATGTTAACAAAAAATATTTAAGATTCCATTTAGTTAATTTTTTTTTTTTTAATTTCGTCTTTTGATGAAATGTGTGCAATAAATGGATCTATCAAATGTAGAACTCAGAGCAAAAGGGACATAATGTATGTATGTATGTATGGTAGCCACCTTGGGTGCACGGTCGTTCCGCAGTTGTGGCTAAGGCTTCATCAACAAGTCACCGTAAGTTACCATATATTCAGGTAATAACTGCTGGATGAGACGTCCAAGGGAATGGGTTCGTAAATAGAGTAACTTAAGATATCCGAAGGGTTAGGATAGTTTGGTCTCAAGTGTAGTCCCCGCCCCCAAGATTTGTTTTTAGAAGAGCGCGTCAAACAGCAGGAGAACTTAATACGAGTAGTACTGCAACAGATACATACCCAAGCAACCTAAAGTCCCATAAAACAAGTACAAAAACGCTTATTCAGCCCCATCATTGATATGAAGTACGTTCTTTGCAGCTCAAAATTTAGGTTCTTATTGACACTTCCAAGTTCCATAACAAGTCTCGATGACCTTCCATTCATCTTTCAGCGGCCTTTTAATTCAGCTTCCAAAAAAAAACGCAAAATGAACAAAAAATCTCTCTATCTCAACTAAACCCTTGGCTTCAGTTCATATTACACTCTCTTGATTATTAACTGTGTTCTGTACCGATGCCGCCATGATGCCACGCACCGGATTCCAAACTCGACAAATTGCTCAATTGCTTCTTTCCTACATTTCCTACATATATCGCATCAGAATGTTCACTCAATTACTAAATTACTTATTGAAAAATAAAACTTGCCCGGCTTGGGGGTCGAACCCCGACCTTCGTGGTGAGAATCGAACATGCTATCACCGCTGATTTTGAGAGCACATCTTTGTGACTTACCAAATCCCGTTTTGAGCACTTTTGTGCCGCTTATGTGATTTACCAAATCCCGTTTCGAGCACTTTTGTGCCCTTTATGTGACTTAAGTCCCATATAACGTACGTATAGATCACTTTTGCAACTTTCAAGTTCGTTAATGAGTACATATAGTTCACTCATGGGAATTGGGCAAAACAAGTCACATGCAACGTACATATTAACCACTTTTGCAACTTTCAAGTTCATTAATGAGTACATAAAGTTCACAAAAGGGAATAACGCAATCGCTTTTGCAACTTTCAAGTTCGTTAATGAGTACATATAGCTCACTCATGGGAATTGGGCAAAACAAGTCACATACAACGTACATATTAATCACTTTTGCAACTTTCAAGTTCATTAATGAGTACATAAAGTTCACTAAAGGGAATTGGGCAGTTGATTCTCTTTGTCAACCAATATGTATCTTTCAATGCCTTCATTCAAGTAAATATGTGACTTTTGGTTGCTTGGGTAGTTTATATAGGGTAAGAATATGAAATGAATATTATTCAAGAATAAAGTAATGTGAAATAATTTTAATAAGAATATTATTTTTCATAATATGAAAAACTAACAGTTCGAAAATGAAAAAAAAAATGTCTTTGTCTGCATGATTCTGCCATATACTGAAATTACTTATTATCTTCTTTATCCACTAAATCGGCTTGCTGCACTGAATCTTGCATGTAGTTGAAAATGAAAAATAACAGTAAATTATTATAAAAGTAAAAAAATTATTGAATATTGGTCAGAGAAACAGCAAGACAAAGATCTTGATTATATCTGGTTGTACAAATCTCGCCAGTAATACTTGAAAATAATTGAAAGATTTTTCTTTTAAATATTACAATGTTCATAGTGTTCTAAAATAAACTTTCTGTTATTTAACCTGGGGAGATCCATCTTTAAATTAAATATAATCGTCCATAACATGGACTATCATAATATAATATAATCATAAAAAATCGTATTATATTCCATAATACAATAATATAAGTATACTTGATGCGTATATGTAAAAAAAAGTCATATCAGCATAATGATGATAGGTATGTACATGTACATTAGTATCTGTTAAACACAAGAAAAAAAAAACAAGCTAATTATTAATCTAAGCGAACGAGTGCTGAGTATCAAATAGTTGAATCGTACATTGTCATTATTATTATGCTTTCATTTTTTAACGATTTTGATGATATGAGAAAAATGAAAAAATAATATTCTCATTGTGTGATTGAATATTAAAGATAATCAAATAAAATTTAAACGTTTTAATTACCAATTACTAAGGCTAAACAATAATTTGCATTGCAATGATGTAAATGATGAAAATTTGATTAGAATTGGCTTGGAAAATGAATAATAGTATGGAAGAGGTATGACAAAAAGAGTGATATGTGTTCTTAAAATTAGAAAAATAATCCAATATAGTTCTGGTAGTAGTAGTTCTGGTTGATGGTGAATTATAAAGCTGTGCAGTGTGTAGAAATTATGATGTTTAATTATTAAGGAAACAGAAGATAAAACTGATAATAATATTATTTTAGTGGCGCTATTTTCAATAATTTATTTGAAATTAGACAGCATGCATAATAAAACCTGACATTTATTTAAAATTTTACTGTAGGATAAATAGAACATTACAATATGAAAATTAAAGCATAAATCAGGCTTGAAATAATAATACGATTTTTGGCCGACATCTCAATTGAAAATTTTAAATCGTATAAACAAACCGCTTAAACCTGGAAGTAATATAGTTATTTAAAAGAAATGAATTAGGATTAAAATAGGTTATGATCCAAAACGTATTGGTAAGATTACAGATGTTAATAAGCTGAAATATAAATAATCAATCAAATTGATAACCATATTTTTAATCAATGTTTCGTACTAATCAGTATTCACCGGTTAACTTAAATATAATTTATGAAAAATAAAATAAAAATAAAGTATGAAAAATATGAAATTACAATAAAAAAAATTCAATGGAATGAAGAAAAGCTAAAATTTGTTTTTTGTTTTTTTGTTTTTCTGGGATTTTAACACTTTCGCGTTATTCATCCCTTCAAAAAAAAGCTAAAAGAAATGTACAAGGTAATTATAATAATTAAGAAAAATCGCCTTATATTGCTGTTCCGACGCAGTCACATCGCAGCGATTCGGCATCGACACAATATGAAATACACAAAACTTGACGAAGAAATGAAATTAACTAATTACGAATGTTAGGTGAAATAGTCTGTAAGAGGAGAAATACGATGTAATTATCATACACAAACATAAATTCCACCTAACATTACTTCACACAACACACATTGCGAAACGAAAATGAATTATTAATTAAGGACAAATAATATTATGATAACAAAAGATTGAGGAACGAAAAGAATCTTGATGATATTTTATGACGATAGTTTACAACTTCAATTAAAATAATCTTTAATAAATTTTAGTCTTTAAAATGTATTACCCGGGTTTTACATCATGTCTACAATCAGGTAATATATAGATTTACGAGCATAGAGGAAATGATAGGATAATTATGATGATAATAATAATTGTGATACTTGTACAATTGATATAAAAATTAGTATCTACCGTAAAATACTGTGTATTTGCCTAACCGCATACTTTTACTCGCAAAACTGTTCTATACATTCCGTTCGCGAAGCAAATATTTGGAAAACTTTCCGAATTTCGTCCGGATGTTTTCAAATTTCACAAAATACTGTAGGAATTGAGTTATGATATATGTTTATGTTTTGCTCCAAAACAATTTTTTTTAGTTACTTTTATCTTTTCTTTTTAGGATGGAAAAAAAATTAATTTCAAGAAATTTTATCGAATATTGCATGGATTCGCTCAGATTTCCCCGAAAATTTCGTTTTTTAGTTGAAAATTTGCAATAAAATGCACTGATTTTTCCAGGTTTAACAAAAATGCCCGGAATAGATTATTTATTTGTAATGCAGAATGATAAAAACTTCGACGTTTTTTATACTTCAGCTAGAGGTGAAAAAACTTTTTAAAAGCACGGTTTTCCCATGAACAGTCTTGCAGTTTAGTTTCCAAAAAAACGGTATCTCTATTTTCTCCGAAATGTGGAACGGCTTTCATAAACATTCGTAGCTGCACCACACCTTAAAACATCAGCGAGCGAGCATGACTAGCGATAAATCGAACATGCGGCAGTAAAGTTGCAAATTTATGTGACTCTTCCACATTTTCCATCTGACAGCGCGGCGCGGCTCCGACAAACGGATAACGATCCGAGCTTTCATTCTGGCAAGAACGATGCAGCAAAACGAGGTCGGTAATTTCTGGCCCCAGTTCTTCCGTTCCTTCTGCCATCAGGAAGAATCCTCGGGAACCAATATCTATTGATGCACCTGACCGGAGGGTAAACTTGTTTTTCTGCTGCCAGAGTGGAATAAAAATTCATTTTCTTTGTTTGTTGATGTCACCCTTTAATCCGGACAGTTTCGTTTGTTCTTAGAGGAAAACAAACAGCTTTGGTGGAACAAAACAATCATGTCAGTTAGTTTTTGGAGGTAACCGAGAAAAGATTGTAAAAATAACGAAAATAAAGAACCATTGTAGATATGCTAAATTGTTCAGCTAGTTGCTTTTTTGTTACACTCTTTTGCTACATTCTTCATATCCCAAGAAATAATATTTGTTTTATCTCAGCTTATACAGCCTCCATACAGCATTGAAGCCATTATTTTTGAATACACTAAAGCTGTCCAAAGCTGTTCGGGTCAATATGACCCGAAGTGCTCATTCCAAACATCCATCATCATTCCAATATACTGAAAAACTAAATGTTTTGAGAGATCAAGAATGTTGTATGATAATGAATGATGATCAAGTGTACCAGAAGATCCAACATAGCGTTAAACACTTCAATTAGACTCCAACATATATATACATCGTCGGGTAGATGTATTCGTTACAATTCTAAAAAATCAATGAAACACTGAAATACAGCAATCTTGTCAGAAGATATAAGTATTTTAAAAATAAAATTGTTTTTTTTTCTGACTTTTTTCTTTCTGAAACATCTTTTGATTGCCTGGTGGTACATATCGATCTTATTCTGAAATGTTGGAGAACAAGAATAAATTACCAACACATTGCATATAATATCATCAACTTTTTACGGTCAGGGGAACATCATCAAACTATTTACAGGTAAAATTTCCCAGAAACGAATATTTGGCGAACAGCTCTGCAGCTTTCGTTACGTCGCACACAGGAGTATTTCACCCTAAAACCTGGCCAAAACTCAAAATTCAAATTTCATTGGTTACTTTTATGTCAATGTTTATTTGATTCTTGAATAAATTTAGCACCATGTGCCGGTCAGTTTTTTGACATCTGATTTGTTTATAAGCTGTTGCAGCTGTCGAAATTTTAGTATTTTTATGAGATAGAATTTTTCTACAAATCGTTGAATCAGCGCGACTACGTCATATCAATGAATAAAACTTTCTTTAGTGACTAAAAATGAAAATTTGAAATGGAAAACTTCAATGGAGGGATGTTTAATAATTTTAAGTATAATAGACAAAATTCGATGACTATAGAGACAGTACGCAGAGCTTTGAAAACTCTTCTATTTATTTTTTGTTTTAAACGTGGATTTTTTGACAAATTAGTGTTTTTGTTTATGTTCCCACCAAGTCCCGGCAAAATGTTTGATATCATTAGAAAATTGGTAGGGGCTTGTGATATAGCTTAGTTGGCAAGTCTGTTGTCTCCTGAGCCGATGTCCGCGAGTTCGAGCCCAAGAGCAAACATCGAACACAGTTGTACCGGATAAGTTTTTCAATAACGATCCGCCAACTGTAACGTTGATAAAGTCGCGAATGCCATAAATATGGTAAAACGACTATAATCGAAACAAAAAAAAAATTAGAAAATTGATGACTTCAATAATCATGTGCAAAAGAAAAAACTCGCGCAAACTCGCGCATTTTTGATATTTTTAAGTTTGAAGTTTAAAAATATTGATAGATTTTTTCAACAAAAAAGTCACCTAGGGCTTCGTTTATTTTAAATTTAAGCTCAATAAAATTAATGTTCTTTTTCGAATATTTTCAAATGTTATTTAACTTCCAAAAACAAATTAAAAAAATCTTGATTTTTTTAATTTTACGACTTTTCTAACCTGGATTATCTATCATGTCATAAAAATGTTAGAAAATTTCTAATAGAAAATTATGAAAAATTACGAAAACGGTTAAAAAATATTTGAAATGATCTCAAAAACGTTCGATAAGTCAAAATAAACTATTTTATTGATTCCAAATCCAAAAAAATACTTTTGGCCAACTTTTTCTTCTACGTACTCCTGTGTGCGTCGTATGAAACATATCAAGAATTCACAGAGAACTGCTGCAAAAGCTATCAAAACAACTTTAAAATTTATATTTTACATGTAGAATATGTTGTCCAGACTAAAAATATTCTGAATGGAAAAAAGTTGCCTCTGATTTATATCATTTTTTGTATATTTTTATAATAAAACTGTTTGTTTACGGTTTGTTCCATACGACGTAAAGGAAGCTCACGCGAGACAATGCAGCTTTTTGATGATAAGTCCCATAAAACTAGATTTTGGAAGTAGTAAAATGCATAATTTAAGCTGCTAAATTTTAGTTCAAGCTCTAATATGTGGAATATAACCTGTTAGGTGTAACGTGCATTTGAATATATTTGATAAGAACTTGAGGCTTAGCGTATAAAAATGCTTTTGAGACTGTTTTCGCCCAAAATATTTTTGTCTATTTTGTTTTGTGATACTTTATTGTAGTAGATTTGTCAATTGTCTGTTTTCGGTTGGGTTCGAAATTCAAACAAGGAAATAGAACATAGAAGGTATGATTTAGATAAACTTGAATGAATAGGTTGTCCAGAAATAACCTTTTACCTATAACGTGTGTTTGAAAGCGTTTTCAATTAGTTGAAAAGCCACAATTCTATAAAACATACTCAAAAAATACTGAGGCTAGAACGAGATTAAATGTTGAAAAAGCTTTTGAAAAAATAGCCCTTTTATGGCTATGTTCAACAAACATAAGTAAACAGTTGTCCTCAATAAAATATATTTTTAATTGTTGGTTCTTTTTTAACCTTTAAAGAAAATTAATAGGACTCATCCAAACGAGATGAATACAGTGTACAAAAAAAAATTTAAGGTTTTAGCAACTTTGCTTGCCCCAGCCTCAATATTTCTCAAAAGTATGTTCTTAAAAGTGTGCGTTTTGAGCTTATTTAAAACTCTTCTGAACATACACAGCTTCCAAACGGTAAACTGGACTAAATATAATAAAAATGTAAAAAATCAAGGATTTGTTTCAACTGTTTTAACATTTTTGGGTTTGCTTTTATAATGTTGAAGTCTCAAAAAAAAAATGCTACATTTTTCCCGATCTTATAACTTGCCAAAAACAACATTGCTGACATAGGTCGACCACCTGCGGCTCTTTGGATATAAAGCTGATGCTCTTTAGCTCACTACCCAAATATTATATATATTTCTATAGTAAAATTTTGAAAAAAAATCGTGCTGAACCAGTAATCGAACCTTGTGACCTGACACACGGGTTTTCATAGGCCATAAAGAAAATTTTAAAGTTGCATCCGCTAAAGGAACAAGCGGAAAGGACAAAACGGCAAAATAGGATTTTTTTAAAACCTTATTTCATTTTTTTGCATTTCACTGTTTTTGAAACATCAGCATGGGAATCAAGATATATATTATCATTAACCATACAGGGTGACAAAAAAGTCCAGTCACACAGAAAAATCTCAATATTTCAAAGAATAAGAAGAAAATCAGAATCTGACTTTCATAGCTTTATTCAGTAACTCATCAAGATACTTCACAGACGATATCTCGGTATTACACCACCGTTCTCTGATCGAACCAGCTTCAGACGTCTCGAAAAGTCGTCGCAAGCGGCGCGCACGTCCGGTCTCGTATAATCTTTTTCAACCTTGGAGTTCTCACAGACCTTTGTCGTCCAGATCGTGTCTTGTCCTCGGTGCCTCTGGTCTCTAGGATCGATGTATGGTCTGGTACACGAATTTCCGGTTGATTACGAGCGGTTTTAGGTGTTTGAATATGTTGAATATGTGTCCGAGTTTGTACCCTCCCACATATTCAGCGATAACAGCTGCTCTCAACTCTGCCACTCACAACTTAATGTACACAAACTGCACAGAAACGAAACTCTGCCACTGTGAGCAGCTAAGCTAGCCCTTTCATTTGACATATAAATGGCACCAGAGAGATACAAAGTATAGGCTACAGGCGACCCCAAAAAAAAAAGTGTGACAGGACTTTTTTTTCACCCTGTAAATGCAAAGAATAACTATTGTTTTCAAACAACAAAAACTAACATCAAATCATTGATTTCCAAAACGCGTGTATATTTTTGAATCAATCAAACACCAAAATTAGGCTGTAGCTAAGAGGAATATCAAAGTTTATGATTTACGAAAAAAAAGTTCTTAGACAGCCTCTGTTGTGTTATCAAACAACGTAAGCCTCATAAAATTTTATGTTTTAAACACTCTCAATCACTTTTTTGCGCTCTATGAAAATTGCTCAGCTGAAATTTCCAAAATCGTATTAGAATACTCCGACTCAAAAGTTTGCCGACCACTGCTCTAGACTGAAAACTAAAAAAAAATTACTATCTCACCCAGGCCCGTGCGAAGGACCCGTCCATGGGGGTGGGGGTTTGGGGGGGTTGGTTTCATAATTTTATTTTAGTCAAAAATAACAATGCAATGATTAAAAGTTGTTATAAAAATGACAATGATTGTAATTTTACATTTCTTTTCTTCATTTTCAGTGAAAGGATTGTTTAAAAAATTCCGCTGTGGTATCAGGAATTCGAAGAAAAAAATTTATCACGATTTGAAATGTGGATTCTCGATTAGGAAAAAAACATTTTGAACTAAGGAAAAATTGTTTATTAGTTTAAGATTGAATTATATTAGAAAAAAAAAGAAAATATTTGATTTTATTTCAAGACTGCCAGTGATCAAAGTCTAAGATAAAACCCTTTTCTATATTAAAATAAAAAGCGAAAAAAAGTTCTGAAGTTCAAAATAATAACTTTATATATTTATAATACAACTTTTTTAGTTAAATTGACAAATTACAGATTGGGAAATGATCAATAAGAAATTAATAAAAAAAATTAAAAAAATAAAAATAAAGTTCTCCAAGGTTTGTTGTTAAAACAACAAAGTTAATACAAATTTAAATTACATAGGGTATTAAAACTTAACTTTTAAGATGCTACTTCTAATAATTGAATGAATAATGAAAATTAAAGAAATAAAATTTATAAATTTATAAGGTTATAAGTTTATAAATTTTAAATAGACGGTTTTGAAGTTAAAAAAACAAACTTTAAAAAAATCATAAACTTTAAATAGTTTTACTTTTATATTCGGTAAACCAATTTGAAAATTATAACAAAATATGAAAAAAGAAATGATAAGTTTTTAACATTTTATAAGTATTTTTTTTCTAAACAAACTGGTATAATCCTTTTTAAAATTTATTAATAGAATTTAATTGATAACTTAAAGCAACAACATTTTGGTGCATATGATTGAATGATTAATTTGGTAGATTTAAGCGCGCTGAACTCGTTTTGTTTGTCAAATATTGTCTATCACCTAGTGTTTTGGTGATATGGAGTGCTTTAAAATATATCAGTTTTAGGTGAAATCAATCATTGATTACTGATAAAATAACATATCTACGTTAAAGAAAAATCTGTTACAGTATTTGTTTATTATTTATTTAGTTCAATTAAGGAATATACTTTTAAAGGCAATGATGCATGATCTAAGAAAGTTTAATTCTACAGTTTTGAAAAATATGGAAAGAAATCATTACAAGTAGTTTTGAAAAAAAAAATTAATTCATTTAATAAAATTCGTTCAAACCTGCAAAACGATTAGTTTTTTTGCTTTAAACATATCTTAAACTTAATTTGTTTTAACACTTCATTCATCGCTTTTGAATGGGATGTTGAGCATTTAACAAAACAAGAAACACAAATTAAAAATGAGACTGGAATTGATTTCTTATTCGTCAAAATTTCATATCAGTACGATATTTTGTAAATCAAAATTTTCAGTAATAAAGTAGAGGGTACAAGCTTAAAGATATTGTTTTGCTAAGTCTGATGACCATCATGAGTCATTAGTATTCGATGAATTAATTTTGTTGTTAAAATGGTTGGTTTCAAACTCTGAATTTGTTTCGTTAAATTTCTTTTAAAAAAAACTCATTCTAATGACTAGGTAGTGTTTTTGAATTTCAAGTTTAGAGTTTCAATACAAAATGTTGATTGAATTGCAAATCGAAATTGATAATCAAAAATTAGTTTAAATTTGTTAACGGCGTATGGGTTATTTCGTATTATGAAATGTGTCAAGCCTAGGGTGAATTAAGATTTATTTCGCCGGAGGCAAGAACAATTTCTGACTATCTTGTTAACACTTATTTAATACCTTTTAAGATCAAGAAACTTCCCTTCACTACGTTGAAAATTTTACTTGGAAAAAATCTCCATGGGGGGGAAGGTTAAACCCCTAAACCCCCCCTTGATTTCACCCCTAGGTGATTGAATCAGTTTAATTTGTAACTCATTTAAAAGTCCTTGCAGGGACTTTACCTGCATTATAATATGTTCCAACCACACTATAGATTTTGGCTTTAAAAATTTCGATCTCTTTTTTAATCGTTTACCCTATATACGGTTGCCTAATTATCAGTCATTCAGACCTGACCTCAAACAACAAATATTTGCTAGTTCTCGTAAGCTGTATAGCCGGTACCGAGGCTATGAGACAGATAATTTCTGATGGATGACAGAACTTATGAAAAACTCTACTTCAAACAAATCTCAGCGTTTGAATCCTCTAACATTTCTGCTCGTGGCATGGTTCCTAACATATTGAAGTATGTATTTATTGGCTGTTTTGTAAAAAAAATATAATGATTTGCCAAGATTCTGCTCCTGTGGAAAAAGAGCCTTTAAATAACTCTTACAACATATGATAAATGAAAAATTCTGTAAAAGACTGATAAAATTGAATAAAATTAGATGGCTAATTGTTTGTTTGTTTGTTTTTTAGGACGACTAATCAATCAAAGTTGGTTGGCTGTGTGGAGTCACTTTTACTCAACCACATAAGTTGTATCCAAATAAGGAGTGTTGTTCTAGAGTGTGTTTGGTTTTTTTTTCCTTTCAATTTGAAGCTTTTTCAGTTTTTTTTTACAAATTTCTTAATGAGCAACGTTTATCTAAAACTCTCAAAATAACTCAAGACCTAACGACAAGCAGAAGAATGTATCGTGGTTCCTCACATATTCGGTGCAGTGATCCAGCTAAAAGCTCCCGTTTTTACACTTTTCACCTAAGTGTTATCTCGTGGTTATCCGGAAGATTAGTTTTTCAACTAAAATGCTCCCGACTGCGGCAACTCTCTGCCCTTAGATAGAGGCTTTTACCAGAAGCCGAGATCCCTATCTACTTTTTCGATTTATTGCACCCGTTAGTTGAAACTGCTTAACAACTATTTCACCTGGGTGTTCACTACAGGATGGTGAAATCTTCTTGCTATAAGCCACTGTTACGCTCAAATTGGACCCACATACACTTGCCCCACGGCACAATTCAATTAACTCATCTTCGCAGGTACCTTGCGTTTTTTTTTTGTTTTCAAAAAAAAACTCTAACGCAAGTCCAACGGACATACGTTGCAAAGCAAACATCCCCAATTGAGCGGTTCCAAACGGATTGCTTTCGAAATCCAATGACTTTTTTTTTATTGAAAGAGATGAAACAGTAGGAGGGCCTCACTCTCTTGCTAAGTGGGCTAAAGCACGGCCTTGTGGTTATCGAGATACCCTAGTACGATGAGAAATTCCGATAAAAAATGATCTCGTTTCTTGTTTTTTCTATGTTTCAGCATCTCAAAGAAAATGAGAAAATAATCGTTGTTAAAAAACATTTAAAATGCAAGCTTTTAGTTAAAATTTCAGTTTACAATTTTAGAAAGTGACAATATGGTAAAATTATTGCTTCTGTTTATATTCCAGTACGATAATTATATAGATCCACTATTTTTTTTAATAATTTCAATTCATATGCTATCGTCGACATAAGCATCTAGCAGCCACCAGTTGACCAGCCGGAGCATGTTCCAAAAGACATTTCACGTACGAAATTGCTCTCCCATAGCCCATCCCTCTAGACGATGATGTCTAGTGGGATTTCGTTCTGCTAAAATATAGTATACGAGCAGGGCTGGTAGCGAGTCACTTTTTAGTGACTTGGTCACTTTTTTTGGGTCAGTCACTAAAAAGTCACTTTTTTCATCATTTGGTCACTAAAGTCACTATTTTCCGAAAAATGGTCACTTTTATCACCAAAAGTCACTTTTTTCACCGAAAATAAACCAATGAAAGAGTAATTTCAATTGCACGTGTTAATATTGACATGAGGCGAAAATACGTAGTAACGGTAAATTACTTGATCAGTCATTCAGAAATTTTTTTTCGCCTCCGGCGGAATTTCGGCATGAATCACCCTTGGCTTGAAACATTTCGATCTACGAAATTATTTGACGTTCATGCATTGAAACTAACTTTGATTGTAGATTTTTATTTTCAGTTCAATAAACCTTTTGTATTGGAACTCAAAACTTGATATACAAAAACCCTATCTCGTCTTTGGAATGGGTTTTTATTAAGAAGTGTAACTAAGTTTGAGATTGAAACGAACCATTTTTTTTTTAAACTTTTATGTCATAACAAATGTTATGTTGATATGAAATATTCTTGAAAAAAACAATTTCATACTCAAATTTATTTCGTGTTTTTTGTTCTTCTAAATACTAAAAAAAAAAGGGTTTAAAAATTTACACAAGGCCACAAAATTTACATTTTTCTTAGGTGCAATGAATTTAAACGGTAATTTCAACTTATTTGGGTTTCCCGAATCTAAATATGTATGCAATATTTCTAACAGCTTTTGTTATTGAAATGACTTTTGAAAATAATGAAAAATCTTTAGAGAAGTTTTTGCACTTTTTTTTTTTTACAAAAACTCAAATCAAAATCATTGAATAAATTGATGAGCTTTAAATAGAATCAGGTTTCTTTACACTTTCTGCTGTGATGTCAAAAATAGTTGTAATGACATTTTTCCATAATCAGTTATCTATCAATGATTGATTTTACTAGTATTTAACTCTTTATCACCAAAACTAAATGTGTTCGGCCGAATTTGACAAAATTTCTAGTTTAGGACACTATTTACCAAATCAATAATTTAAAAAAAATAAGCACCAAAATGGTTATAGTGAAACATGTTTATTGAAAAAACTCTTCCTGAAATGTTTTTAAAAACTAATCTTTTGTGTTTCCATATTGTTTTTCAATCTTCAAATAAATTTACCGAATTTTATTGTACAGTTTTTTTTCAATTTTCTAATCAACTTGCCGATTTTTTTTTAATCAAACTTTTGAAATTTTTAAGATATCTATATTTTTAAATATTGTTTCCTTGTTTTTAAATTCTGAATTTTCGTGTTCTTCAACCATAAGCCTTTAACTCCCAATTTTTAATAATAAAACATAATTTCAACCTTCTGTTCTTTCAGGACCCAATATTTTAATCAAAAGAGACAAAATACTCAGAGCTTGTAATTTAAAGCCATAAAACCTGCGATTGAAAATTTAAAAACTTTTTATTAATATTTTTTATATGAAATCATGTTTTTTGGATCGATCATGATTTTTAAATTAATCTAAGAAGTTTGAAAAATTGTTCTAAGTAGCAACCTTAAAAATAAATTTTAATACGCAATGTTAACTAAATTTGTACTTGATTTGTGCTTTCAATATTAATAACAAAAGTTTTGTACTCATTATTTTTAATTTTTCATCAGTTTTTATCATTTACGTAATTACTCATTTTCTAACATTTCTGTGTCAGTGTAGTGGAACATGAAGTTATTATTTAAGCTTCAAAAATGAAATTTTGATAACTGGAGGATTTCACTTTATTAAAGGTTTTATGTCTAGCTTATATAACTGGCACTTTTAAAATAATCATAAATATATTCTTCTTTTTATCAAATTAAATTAAACCATCGAACATTGAATAAATTCTGTTCAAAATTTATTTCTTATTCAGTAATCGGTAATTCACATTTTAAATCGTGATTAAATATTTTTTGTTCAGTCAGTCTGTTTATCAGTCTTTTTTAGTTTGTGTATTGAACATGAGTGACAAACGGTGTAAGAAAATCTTTTCCTTTTCAATTTTTTATTTGTTGTATTGTTATTATTATTATCTAAATTTGAATTTAGAAAATCCACCCCTGACCCCCCCTTCTGGACGGGTCCTTCGCACGTGCCTGATTTGGCCACATTTTTTGTACTTCAAAGTTACTTTTTTCGTTCTACATAGTCACAATTTGGTCACTTTTTTCGGTCCTCAAAGTCACTATTTGGTCACTTTTTTTCAAATTTTGGTCACTAAAGTCCCTACTTTTTCATTGTCAAACCGCTACCAGCCCTGTATACGAGCGAAAAGCGTTCTTCACACTCCACCGGGACATCACGCGACGTTTTCCCATAAATCAGCACCACGGAATGGATTCGTGCCCCGGGCCAGTAATCGTTATCGGTACTTTGGGCAGGTTGTTTTCGTTCGTTCCACCTGATGATGTCTGAGAACAAGAATATCTTCGACTCGTCTCGGTAGATTATACTCTTTTAGTATAGATATTATTGCCGAAAGTTTACCCGGAGCCAATCCGCCATATCTGTAGTAGGTTGAGCAAACAAGCTCGAGCAAGAGTAGCTTTCACGGAACATTAAATCAGCCTACGACGACGTCGGAAAAAGAAGAGCCTTGAACTTTGGTAACTATTGATAGAATGTGCTACTGCATGATACACACAGTGACCTACTGAAACAGAATTCCGGCTTCGATTATTGGCAGCTGAAAACAGGTCATCAATGATGGAACTTGATTTTTCAGGAAAGTATCACGTGATGCAGTGCTTTTTTTCAAATAAGCCTGATGTTTTCGCATTCCTTTTTCAAACGATGAATTCCCCTAAATTTGACTCAAATTCAATTGATTTTGAAAGTGTGATTATTGAGTAACAATCACTCTGACAGTGGTGCATGTCGTGACCTACACATCGTGTCAAGTGCATTCAAATTTAAAAAAAAACCTACTTTTAATAATTACGCTAGAATGTCCGCATAATAAAAGCATGTAGAGTAGGGTGTCCCATAATTACATAACTTCTGGGAATCTGGGGGCTCACCCTCCAAATGGTAGATTAGGATGTGCAGAACAAATTTTTGTATGGGGCCGACTAAAAAAAATCATGTTTAGAGGTTCCGCAAGCGCGATCTTTAAAAAAAGTCCACTTTCAAAAGATTTGATTTTAAATAAATTCTGGGTCCAAAAATTTTCATAAAATTTGTATATTTTTTTAATTTTGTTTGAGTTAAAAACTACACGTAAAAAATACAAAATGAATCAAATTTATATCAAAATGTAAAACTAACAAGCTATTTTCAAGAAAAAAAAATTTTTTTGGTCCAAAAATTTTGAATTTAACTTATCAAAATGTGTACCAAGCGTAGAATATTTTTGATAACATTGCCATCAAAAGATGCGGATTTTTGTGCACTTAAACTTTGCTGAACAAAACATGTGGTTTGTATCAACGTGTGAACAGCTATTCACGATTTAATACTTAACAAAAATCACAATTTAGGATATTTTTTATTTAATTTATCAAATTTGTCTTAATAAATACCTACTTTAAAATCAAAATACTTGCAAAAAAAGACTTTGATGGTTTAAAGGTGTCATCAGAAGGCCATATGCCGAATTTGAGCAGAATCAGACAACAGGAAGGGGTTGCACTGAATCTCAAGTGTGAAAGGGATTCTGAGGCATGGTGTTCTAAAGAAGCATAAAATACTGGTTTTTCATCATACATTTTTGTCTTTACCAATCGATTGCTTGATTATGTAAGTTTTATTAAAATTTGAATTAAGACTAACATTTCACCTGAAGACTGCGTCTCGATTGGACTTAAAACAAAAAAGTTATGGCTGTTCAAAGATTGTATTTTGGTTTAAAATTGTCCTGTAAAACGCAATGAGTAAAAAGTACTGATTATGTGTTAAACGACAATTTGCCACAAAAAAACAATCTTGGAACAGCCATAACTTTTTTGTTTTAAGTCCAATCGAGTTGCAGTCTTCAAGTGAAATGTTAGTCTTAATTGGAATTTTAATAGAATCTACATAATCAAGCAATCGATTGGTAAAGACAAAAATGTATGATGAAAAACCAGTTTTTTATGCTTCTTTAGAACACTGTGTCTCAGAATCCCTTTCACTCTTGAGATTCAGTGCAACCCTTTCCTGTTGTCCGATTCTGCTCAAATTCGGCATAAGGCCTTCTGATGACTTCTTCAAACCATCAAAGTCTTTTTTTGCAAGTATTTTGATTTTAAAGTAGGTATTTATTAAGACAAATTCGATAAATTAAATAAAAAATATCCTAAATTGTGATTTTTGTTAAGCATTAAATCTTGAATAGCTGTTCACACGTTAATACAAACTAAATATTTTGTTCAGCAAAGTTAAAGTGCACAAAAATCCGCATCTTTTATGGCATTGATATTAAAAATATTCTACGCTTGGTACACATTTTGGTCAGTTGAATTCAAAATTCTTGGACCAAAATTTTTTTTTCTTGAAAATAGCTTGCTAGTTTTACATTTTGATACAAATTTGGTTCATTTTGTATTTTTTACGTGTAGTTTTTAACTCAAACAAAATTAAAAAAATATAAAATATATAAATTTTATGAAAGTTTTTGGACCCAGAATTTATTTAAAATCAAATCTTTTGAAAGTGGACTTTTTTTAAAGATCGCGCTTGCGGAACCTCTAAACATGATTTTTTTAGTCGGCCCCATACAAAAATTTGTTCTGCACATCCTAATCTACCATTTGGAAGGTGAGCCCCCAGATTCCCAGAAGTTATGCAATTTTGGGACCCCTAATGTAGAGGAGAAGCAGGCTTTATGCGCCTATTAAGCAGAACACTGATTTTATCCAATATTGAATCGAATATGTGTACAAAAACTATACACTCGTGAGCAGGCATATGTTTTCTATACATTGGAGTAATTTTTCGTAAATTTTCGAGAAAATAGATTTATTTATAACTGTTGTCAAAATTGCCGACCCTGAAACCGTACGGGCTAAATGCGCTTATTTATTTTTTAGGCAAATGTTTTTCTGGCAATATTTTCATATAATTCCATTGAAAATGCTAAAAACTGATAACTTTCATACGACAAAGCTGAAGTTTTATAAAAATCTATGTCTTTTATAATTTTATGGAATAAAATAAAAGTTAGGGTTGCCATATTATGATCAGCTTACACTTTGTGCGATGGCTAAATCTTCTCGACCATAGTTGCTTATGGGCGTAGTAGGCACGACCAGTGAGCCGAGATAGACAAAGTATTCAATTATTTCCAGCTCGTCACCGTATCATCTCACGATTGTCCGTCAGGATGCCCCCGTCTTTAACCAGGCACATTTCGGCTTGCGGCACGAAGCCTTTGGGGGATGCGTTGAGTTTCTGATAGAATTTTCGTGTTTCTTGGGAACGATGCACTTGCTCCAGCTCCTCGAGCTCCTCCTACTCCAGGTGCAGCTTTTTCTCCTGGGAAATTAGGAATCGTTGCCTCTTCCGCTGTCGGTGATTTTCCCAATTTCGACGGGTGCCTCTTTGCACTACTGCCGCCTGCGCGGCCTTGTCTACGTCCATCACCCTCCTACACACTTCTTCGAGCCAGTCGTTCCGTCAAGTTCGTTGCACATGACCGATGACGTTTTCCACAACACTGTTGATGGCTGTCTTGATGGTATCCCAACAGTCCTCGAGCTTTGTCAAGCTCGCCCTCTGCCGGCAGCGCTGCTTCGAGCGAATGCGCGTAGTCTTCCGCGACCTCAGGTTGCTTCAGTCGTGCGATATTTAACCGAGACGGGCGTCGGTTTCATATGTTGTTCACTACGGAGAGTTTTGGGCGCATCTTCACCATCACCAGATAGTGGTCTGACTCGATGTTGGCGACTCGACAGGATCTGACGTCGATGATGTCCTAGAAGTGCAGCTGTCTTTCAAAACGTGGTCAGCTGGTGCGCATTGAACCTTCGAATTGTCTCCTCCTGGCCGACCTGAGCGTTAAAATACCCGATGACGATCTTGATATTATGTTTTGGACAGCGGTCGTATTCACGCTCCAGCTGCGCGTAAAGTTCGTCTTTGTAGTCACCGGTACTTCCAAGGTGAGAGCTGTGCACGTTGTAATGTTGATGTTGAAGAACCGGCCTTAGATGCTCAACCGGTACATTCGTGGATCGATCGGCCACCACCTAATCACGCTTTTTAATCTTCCCCATTACTATAACAGCTGTTCCAAGCTCGTATGTGTTGCCGAAGCTCTGGTGGCTGGCACCTCCTGCAGCGCTACGATGTCGAATTTGCGACTCTTCTATTCGATGAAGAGCACGTGGGTACTGCCCACGAAATTTAGGGATCGGCAGTTTAATGTTACAACTTGTAACTTACAAGTTTACAATCGCAAGCCTTTTTCGTCGCGTGGGTCTTTGCCGATTTCCATCCGAAATTTGTTGTTCGTTGTTCGTTGCTTGTGTTTTTGTAGTCACGGGCTCGTAAGGCCCGCAGCAAACCCCACTATCTCACAGGAGGACCGTTGTGATGTTGCTGTTTTGGGTCCCGAACACCACCAGGACGTTGCTGCACTCTGCACGCCGCCCCTGCCACGGGGAACAGACGCGTACGGAGCCCCTCTCTCAGTCTGCATGCGACCAAAGCATCCACCGGGGTTGAGTAGCCGATCTCCGCTAAGGTTGCACGCACCCCAGACAGAAGCACGGGGAGGTAGAGAATCGGAGTTGTAAGACAAAAAGTGATATGACCACTACCCGAAGGTTGGGTGTATGGGGTCTCGAGAAGCCATAATTGATAAGCCATAATTTTTTTTTACTTTCCATCATTGAATTATTTAATCTACGTTCTAATTACAACCTTACAGTGAAAATAGAAGAGTTTAATACCGATCTAATAAAAATGTGATAGGAACAAAATATTACAATGAAATATGGCTATTTGGCATCCCTAAGTATGTTTTATGCAAAAGAACTTGTTATATTTCAAATTTCGCGAAAAATCAGCTGTAACGTATGTCTAACATCAGTTTCTACCATTTTCAATTAAATTATCTGAACATATTACAAGCTGAACTTAAATATAGCTGAAAACATTTATTGGGGTTTAATTTAAAATTACAGCTTTTCCCGCGATTTTTACAAACATGCAAACTATGCAAAAATAAAAAAAAAACTTGCCTGTGTAAATTGGCAACACATTTTTAAAGATGAAGGAAATGTCGAATCATCGGTTAGTGCCTTTTATCATATTCTGAACAAAATCATTTCAGAAGACATTCCATTAAAGAAAAAAACGATGCCATAAAAATACTAAACATCCAATTTGGTTTGAGAAACATATAAAAAACTTAAAAATCGCAAACAGAAAGCACATAAACGTACACCCATAGAAGAGGTTGCAAAAATCCAATGCCTATTTAGCACATCTCTGTGCCGATAATGCGCTGAAATGTGCACTGTGCCGAAGATGATATGTTTGAAAAACCGTAACTGGCATAAGGACTCGGCTCCCAACTAAAATGATGCATGACCACTACATTCAAGCGAAACAAGAAAAACATTTTATGGGATTTCGTTCCTATTGGATAATTCATCCCAGAAACAAGAAAATAAAAATATAAACCACAGCGCCCGTAGGGAGAATCGAACTCAAATCATTAATCAAATGGTCTTGCCAGACCGACATCTTAACCAGTGTACTATTTGAACTTCATGCAGGAAGAGGGATATTTGTCATAGGCATTCTGGGCATTAACCAGTGTACTATTTGAACTTCATGCAGGAAGAGGGATATTTGTCATAGGCATTCTGCCACCGTTCAATCACAAAAGAAACGCACGACAGTGGCTTCCCGGCGTTTGGCCTCCTTTCAAGGTATTCATTTGTCTTGCGATGGAAACGGGAAAGGGAACGGGAGTGAAGGAAACGGGAAACCCATTGAATGAGAACTGTGCTTTGCTTACTGCCAGCTATTACATACACACGCTACATATACACAGCTGCTAAAGCCGGGTAGCTTGGCCGGTGCTTGTTTGCCGGTTAATTGAAGGAATATATTCTTGTTGCTTTTGCTACATACACACGCACAGCTTAGCCGTGGTTGTTTGCCGGCAAATTGAATTGAAGGAATGTTTTTTTGTTGTTGCTTTTTCTGCATACACACGCACAGCTCGGCCGTGGTTGTTTGCCAGTGGATTGAAGGGATTGAACTAGAAGGATGTTTTTGTTGTTGCTTTTGCTACATTCACACGCACAGCGCTCGGTTCGCTGGCTGCCTGGTGTTGGCCGGTATTTATTTCCATCCTTCTTCGTCTTGTGATGCGATAGGGAGGGACGTGAAAGCGTTTTTATTTTGTTTCTTTCAGACATACGGAATTCGGTTAACTTGGGAGATTAATGCCGGTGGGAGCAAATCAAATCAGCACCAATCGCGTTATCTTCTTGTACCAATGATGCTATGTAATTGACTACACGCCATTGGCACAGAGGCTGAATTTTGGGTGTACCGAAAGTACAAAAGCAGTGAAAACCTAGCAAATTATTTGAAAATATGCGATCAACTGAACTTAGCTATCAATAATGCATTTGACGAGTTCAATGCAAAAACCGAGCTCGAAATTAAGTGCTGCCCAAAGAACTTCTTTAATTACGTTCAAACAACACTTAAATCATACAATTTTTCATCAATAATGCAACTTGATGAACATGTTGGTGATAACTCAGAAGAAATCTGCAATCTTTTTGCAAATTTTGCGACCGTGATTGTTTTGCATTTTATCCAGATTATCCTAGTTATATTGGAGTCAATAACCTTCATGAACAGGATATCTCGAAGGGTTTGAAAAATTTAGACCCCTCAAAGGGACCTGGACCAGATGGAATTCCTCCAGTATTTATAAAAAACCTTGCCAATGAACTTACATACCCTTTGTTTCAGCTATTAAATATGTCACTAGAAACAGGAATTTTTCCCAAAGTATGGAAAAGCTAATTTCTGGTTCCTATTTTTTAATCTGGGCGGAAAACTGATGTACGTAATTATCGTGGAATTGCTATTATCTCTTGCATTCCCAAGCTTTTTGAGGCAATTGTGAATGAAAAGTTGTTCCTTCAGATCAAAAACCGAATAACAGCCAAACAACATGGATTTTTCAAACGTCGATCAACTTCTACAAATTTACTTGAATTTGTAGATTATTCATTAAATGCAATGGATAATGGGAATCACGTTGAAGCTTTGTATGCAGACTTTAGCAAAGCTTTGATCGTATAGATATACCGATGCTTTTGTATAAGCTGCAAAAAAATGGAGTTGATTTGGAACTTCTGAAATGGCTTGAATCATATTTAACAAATAGTTAAATAACAAATTAACAAATAATAAAATTTAATGGAAAGAAGTCAAATCCCATTCAAGTCACTCCAGGTGTTCCACAAGGCTCACATTTAGGACCACTTCTTTTTATCTTGTAGGTAAACGACATTACCTTCATCCTTAAAAATCTTCAAATACTCATATACGCCGATGACATGAAGCTATTTTTAGAAATAAAAAACCATGAAGATATGAATTGGTTCCAGAATTAAATAGACATTTTCTACACCTGCTGTAAGAAAAGTTTACTCGAATTTAATGTAAAAAAATGCAACTCAATATCATTTAGCCGAAAACTTTCATCTCCAAATATTGTAATTACACTAGGAAACCAGGATGTAGAAAGATGTAAGAAAGTGAGAGATTTAGGAATTATTCTGGATTCCAAACTTACTTTTATTGACCACTATAACACTATTATAGATAAGGAGAATAGCATGTTAGGGTTTATAAAGCGGTTCTGCTATAACTTCAAAGACCCGTATACCATCAAAACTCAATATGTTGCCTATGTGAGGTCCGTTCTGGAATATTGTAGCATCGTGTGGTCGAGAAGACCCAGGTCTTCATGAAGAAAGAATAGAATCAGTACAAAAACAATTTCTTTTATATGCACTTCATAAGCTAGGTTGGGCATCACACCGTCTTTCATCATAATAGGCTCGCTGCATGTTAATCGACATCCAAACACTAAGAAAACGGCGAGAGTATGCAATGATTTCTTTTGTAAACGATATTGTTTCGCAGAGAGTTGATACAGCAGAACTACTTTCCAAAATATTTTTTTCCGCGCCAACAAGACGACTTAGAAACCGAAGTATATTTGCCCTCAATCACCATCGCACAGAATACGCAAAAACTGGACAAATCAACAGCATGATGAACTATTATAATCAACACTGTGAAGCCATTGACTTAACAACATCTCGGCATAAACTCAAAGAGTATTTTAAGTCATTTAACTCACAAACATAATTATTTTTATATAGTTTTAAGCGAAACCAACAATGTATGTGTCTACTAAAGATTGACGAAATAAATAAATAAATTTTATACAATAGGTACATGATATGATTAACGGACTGGCAACATTATAGCGATGAAAATATATAAAATGGACTAGTCTACTTTCAGGCGCTGTTCATTTCAGGGTGACCAATACCTTCGAGAATGAACAAATTATTTTCCCGAAAACTGTAAGAGATTTCAACAGAAAAATTGCTCTTACCACTATAAGACAGATGTCCGCTTATGTATATATTCAATTTTCAGACTCTTATGAGAAATGAGCCTACACTAAGAAAAACATTTTATCCGCAGATTGTGTAACCTTCTTATACCGTTCGCAGAATATTTGCCTAAATTTATGTCGTTTTCTCATTTTTTTTTTATATTTTAGATAAAGATTCGATTCAAATCATCCATGAAATCATAAACTCAAGGAGTCCAATTTATTTATTTAATAAGTTCATCCGCCTTAGAAGTAATCGTCTATTTAACTTTAAAATACCTCGTCACCACAACGAAAACCACAGTAAAACCATTTTTGTCAGGGGCATAGCTGTTTGGAATAATCTTCCAAACAGTATCAAAACCAAAAATTCGCTTAATGTTTTTCGCAGAGAGTGTCATAGCTTTTCCAATGGGGGAGACCAGTAAGATAAACTACCAGGAAACACAAGGAGAATTGTTAGATTAGTTTAAATTAAAACTTCAAAATCAAACCATTTAAAACTAAGTGTACTTAGTAATTAAAAAGGAATTAAATTACCTTACGCTACTTGTCGCAATAGATATAAAAGTAGTTTGAATGAAATTCGTTTTTTTTTTTCAAAAACACGACAAATTTTTACGGCAACCATGATTATAACAGTAATTACCGTCTCATTATCGTACGTAGAATTCAATTTTTACGATTGAAAAAATATAAAAAATAAACCATACCATAGTGTAAGGGGGAAAATTATTCTGCAACATGTTTCCAAAGCTGGAGCACGCGTTCGTCGTGAAGATACATATAAGCAGAACACACATATCGGCGGCTTAATTGGCGGCGCCGCAATGCAAACGAATCTATAAAAACACCGTCGCGCGGGTGGCGAGTGGCATTTTAATTATTTTAGCAAATACTACGACCTCTTTGAAAAGTAGGTACCAATCGTATTTACCCGGTTGCGTTTGCCCTGGATAAGCAAAACTTGTTTCGATTGCAATTATTATCAATTTGTAGCAGTGAAGTTGACAATCTCTTATTTGGACTTAATTTGGACTGGAATTTGCAAAACGTTTCTTGAAGAACTGTCGTCGAAAATAATAAGATCAGTTGAACAGGAGGGCAACATTTTCTAAATAGGTCAAGATGATAACTCATCAAAACCCCTGGAGCCAAGAAATCTATAGAACGTGAACCAAATATATTGTACGTTGTTCTCCAGGAAAAAAAATAGACAGGACCTGCACTGTTACTGTCCCAGTTTTTTGGCTGCTTTTCCATCCTCCAATTTGACGATGTCCGCTATAAAGTTGGATGGTGTCCAGAAAACCAAAACAGGGGGAGAGTAGTCTAGGGATTTTTATTTGACCTAGTCAACGATGCCATCTTCGGTTGGAGTATATCCTTTCAAGCAGCAGCACTTTTGAGCAGAACGTAATTGCAACTGATGATACTTCTACCCTTCTTCGATTCAAATCGACCCAAACTTATATCCATATAGCTGAGCAACGTGCAACTGTCACTAGGAACCGTCTAAGAAAGTTGCACTAGAGCCGATGGATTGGAGTGGAGGTCCTTCGCTCGTTCGAAAAACGAATAGCATTTTACATGTTAACGATAGCTGCATGCGATCCTGTTCAATGGGTACTCTTTTTGAAATTGTAGTCAAACAAAACGAGCCATCGTAAAGCGGTCCTAACCGATATCGGGATTGAAGGACTGCCTTACTTGCGTCTTGTATACAATATTACATCAACGGGGAGGTTTGGGGGTTTACCCCCTTTCTCTCATAAGGATCTAAAAAAAGCAAGCAATGTATTCTGCTCTACACTTAAATTTATAAATTCAGAATCAATAAAAGTGAGGTTGTTCAAGAGTAACAATCTAGGCTAAAAATTGATGCCAGGGCTGGTAGCGAGTCACTTTTTAGTGACTTGGTCACTTTTTTTGGGTCAGTCACTAAAAAGTCACTTTTTTCATCATTTGGTCACTAAAGTCACTATTTTCCGAAAAATGGTCACTTTTATCACCAAAAGTCACTTTTTTCACCGAAAATAAACCAATGAAAGAGTAATTTGAATTGCGCGTGTTAATATTGACGGTAGTAACGGTTAATTACTTGATCAGTCAGTTAGAAATTTTTTTCGACTCCGGCGGAATTTCGGCATGAATCACCCTTGGCTTGAGACATTTCGATCTACGACATTATTTGACGTTCATGAATTGAAACTAACTTTGATTGTAGATTTTATTTTTTAGTTCAATCAACCTTTTGTTTAGGAACTCAAAACTTGATATACAAAAATCCTATCTCGTCTTTAGAATGGGTTTTTATTAAGAAGTGTAACTAAGTTTGAGATTGAAACGAACCCTTTTTTTTAATCTTTTATGTTATAACAAATGTTATGTTGATATGAAATATTCTTTAAAAAAACAATTTCATACTCAAATTTATTTCTTGTCTTTTGTTCTTCTAAATACTTAAAAAAAGGGTTTAAAAATTTACAAAAGGCACAAAACTTACATTTTTCTTAGGTGCAATGAATTTAAACGATAATTTCAACTAATTTAGGTTCTCCGAATCTAAATATGTATGCAATATTTCTATCAGCTTGTGTTATTGAAATGACTTTTGAAAATAATTAAAAATCTTTAGAGAAGTTTCTGCACTTTTTTTTTTACAAAAACTCAAATCAAAATCATTGAATCAATTGATGAGCTTTAAATAGAATCAGGTTTTTTTTACACTTTCTGCTGTGATGTCAAAAATACTTGTAATGACATTTTTCCATAATCAGTTATCTATAAATGATTGATTTTACTAGTAATAAACTCTTTATCACCAAAACTAAATGTTTTCGGCCGAATTTGACAAAATTTCTGGTTTAGGACACTATTTACCAAATCAATAATTTAAAAAAATAAGCACCAAAATGGTTATAGTGAAACATGTTTATTGAAAAAACTCTTCCTGAATGTTTTTAAAAACTAATCTTTTTTATTTCCATATTGTTTTTTCAATCTTCAAATAAATTTACCGAATTTTTTTGAACAGTTTTTTTTTCAATTTTCTAATCAACTTGCCGAATTTTTTTTTAACAAACTTTTTTAAATTTTTAAGACATATTTTTAAATATTGTTTCCTTGTTTTTAAATTCTGAATTTTGGTGTTCTTCAACCATAAGCCTTTAACTCCCAATTTTTAATAATAAAACATTATTTCAACCTTCTGTTCTTTTAGGACCCAATATTTTAATCAAAAGAGACAAAATACTCAGAGCTTGTAATTTAAAGCCTTAAAACCTGCGATTGAATATTTAAAAACTTTTTGTTAATAGTTTTTATATGAAATCATGTTTTTTGGATCGATCATGATTTTTAAATAAATCTAAAAAGTTTGAAAAATTGTTCTAAGTAGCAACTTTAAAAATAAATTTTAATACGCAATGTTAACTAAATTTGTACTTGATTTGTGCTTTCAATATTAATAACAAAAGTTTTGTACTCATTATTTTTAATTTTTCATCAGTTTTTATCATTCACGTAATTACTCATTTTCTAACATTTCTGTGTCAGTGTAGTGGAACATGAAGTTATTATTTAAGCTTCAAAAAAGAAATTTTGATAACTGGAGAATTTTACTTTATTAAAGGTTTTATGTCTGGCTTATACAACTGGCAATATTAAAATAATAATAAATATATTCTTCTTTTTATCAAATTAAATTAAACCATCAAACATTGAATAAATTCTGTTCAAAATTTATTTCTTATTCAGTAATCGGTAATTCACATTTTAAATCGTGATTAAATTTTTTTGTTCAAATTAAAAAATTACAGCGGAATTTCTCACTAAACTTCCAGTTGAAAATGAGGAAAAGAATTCCAAATTAAGATGAATAAAAATTAACAATTATTATCATTTTCCTTACATCTATTCATGGTAAGTTTTGTACAAGATTGGACATTTATTTTAGAATTCAGATTTTTTTAATTTAAATTTGCTAAAAAATTCTTTAGAAACTAATTTATTTCTTACTTTCTTAACTTATCGAAAATTTGAAACATTCATTGTAATATGTTTCCAAAATTTTGTTTATCAGTCTTTTGTTTAGTTTGTGTGTTGAACATGAGTGACAAACGGTGTAAGAAAACCTTTTCCTTTTCAATTTTTTATTTGTTGTATTGTTATTATTTTTATCTAAATTGGAATTTCGAAAACCCAGCCCCCCCCCTGGACGGGTCCTTCGCACGGGCCTGATTTGGTCACATTTTTTGTAGTTCAAAGTAACTTTTTTCGTTCTACATAGTCACTATTTGGTCACTTTTTTCGGTCCTCAAAGTCACTATTTGGTCACTTTTTTTAAAATTTTGGTCACTAAAGTCCCTACTTTTTCATTGTCAAACCGCTACCAGCCCTGTGATGCTGAAACCTCAAACACCCGTCCCAAGTTTGAATTGTGCTACACTTTTTCAAAATGTTCTCACTTGTTCATAGAAATTCAGGTCTGAATATTAAATTTTAAATAAAAAAAACCCATTTCGGAAATTCTGATTCCATAATTCCCATAGCCAAAATTGTATTTCTATTTTCGTACTTCGCATTTTGTATCCAGTTAAGAATATTCAGTAAAAATAAGAAATTTTAAATGAAAGCTGCTTTGAAATCCTGGTTCAAATTTGGTTTGGCATTTCATATCAAATTTGAATCATGTTTTTCAGGCTGAAATTCTAATAGTGAATTTAAATTTAATCTGAAATACCGATTTAAAATAATAGATTCATGAATGAGAGCTCTAAAACTTGGCTCTTAAAATTTTGATCTGGAATTAAGTACGTCTCGGTGGTCGAGTGGTTAGCGTGGTAGGACGGTAATCGCTAAACCACTGATGGCATGGGTTCGATTCCCATCTCGGTACTGGGTGTTAAATGTTAATCTTTATTCAGTCATTTATTCAGTCTGTAAAGCCTTAATCGGCTAAGACGGTGTATGTCTATGTAAAAAAAAGATTCGGGAATCGTATTTTTTGTACATTTCATATATCGTATAGATATTCGGACACAGATTCAAAGCTATTTTTTTTAGTTTAGCTTCAGAATTCAGATTTAGAATGCAGATTTAAAATTTTGAAAAAGATTTAGCTTGTAAATAAATTTTTCAATCAACATAAATTGTCGAGGAATTTAAGAGATCATGAACTTAAGATTGCATGTTAATTCAATTTTCAGATTTAAATTTTAAATCAAAGTTAGTTTGTATACAAAATTCAGCTCAATTTTAATAATGGAATTGAAATTATATATTTTCTCGGTGTGTTGTTTAACATTATTAAAACATTAAGAACCGCGAGAAAATCTTAGCCGTCAGACACCAAAATTCAACTTTTTATATTTCAGATACCAATAGAGAAAATTCTTCTTATTTAATACATTTGAGAAACAGGAAGTGTTGTATTAAATTTTTTAGAATGAGGCTCCTTTATTAGATTCATAACATTTAAGCTATGCTTTTTAATAGAGAATATGGTCCGCAATATTGCAGTTTTTTTAAAACCCAATTTCAAACTTAAATCATTAATTTGGTTCATGTTTGCATCAAACAAATTTTGAACCGAAAATTTTAATCTTTTGATTTTTTATTGACAGTTGTATTTATTTTCAACAAACGTAAAAATCTTTTAATTCACAAAAGAATTTGGTAGATTGGGCTTGTTTGATTTGAGTATAGAATAAGGTATTTTATAGAAATATAAGGCTCTCCTAAAAATTTTTTTCCTGAAAGCGAATTTAGCTCACCTATTAGTTAAGGATAAATTTTCAAAAGTTAAAATTTAATACGAAAATTTTTTATGTAAAAGTACTTAAAAATGAAAAATTATATAGTTACAACATAATTTGTTTTAATTTTTTTTAATTCGTGCATTATTAGGCAAAAAATCATAAGGAATGTATTCAAAAAAATGCAACACTTTGCTTTGTTCAAAACTTCTGCATGCATGAATGAATATTGATGAAATTTTCACTTAAGCTACCTACTGTATAATGTTTTAATGTTTAGTATAATGTTTACAAAAAAAATCTAGTTGTTCTGGATGACTAATAAACACGCCTGACTTCATTTCTGCGAGAAAAAAAAAGCTTCCCACCGTAGAAATAAACAAAATACGGTGGTCAAACCGTGCGCAAAATATAAGAACCGCTAAAAGAGAGATATTTTAAAAAATTACGTGAAGGACAGCAAAAAGAACTCTTTAGCAGGAACCTGGCAGGTTTCCAGTCGGAAACTATTAGTGGACAAGTCCCGCCTGGATGTTCCGGAGATGAACAGAGAGAAAAAATTTAAAAAATTGATGTCTAGCGCTGAATAACACTTCATAAAAAGTTGATTCTGTGTTTCGGTTAGACCTGGAATGGTGCAATTACTCGAAAACTAAGATGGAGTGTTTAAAAGTTAAATATGCTGCTGTTGTGTCGGAGGAAGACAATCTGCTAAAGTTGTCATAATTTCGATTAAATTCAAAGTTCTAAGAAGTTTTGAAAGTCAAGCTTCAGAAAACAATAATAAAAAAAAATTTGGAAAAAGGGTTCATAGTATGAATTATAAACAGCGCACGTGAAACCTAAAAACTATAGTCGATGAACTTCTACATTGGACGCTTTCTTAAAAACCACTTGACAGAACGCATTTGAACATCACATAACTAGGTAGCTTCACTGAAAAGTTAATTAATTTCCATTCATGCATTCAAAAGTTAATCACAGAACAAAGTGTTGTATTTTTTTTAATACCCCCCATGAGTCGGTTCTTCCTACGGCCCTGCATATATCTACTATAACTCGAATCCGTATCGCAAGAATCTACTACATTATTTTTTAAGAAATCCAATCAAAAATTTTCGAAACTTCCTGAAAACCATCACTATACAGCTTACGAGCTCTGGAACTAGCAAAATTTGTTTTTTGAGGCTCAGTTCAATTGACTGACAGCTAGGCAACACCTCCAGCCTCTTGAAGACAGATTTCTGAGCATTTCAGCGAACATCACTTAGTTTTTCGCGTATTCATAATTTGAAATGAATCATTTGAGCCTTGACTTCCATGATGACGCTTAACCGTAGTGGCCTGTATCATGTGTTTCTCTCCCACACTTTATTTGAACTTTGCGGACATTCTAGACAGTAATGTCTATTTCACATAGAATCTGGTCGGGTAAAATAGATTATTTCTCCGCAAAGAAATAACGTACAACAAAAGTAAAAATGTCATTTTGTAAGGTTTTTATTGCACTTTAAGTAAAAAAATACATAAAAATCCTTCGTCAGCTTTTCGGATGAATTTTCGATCTTTTTTTGTGATACCACCTATCATTTTCTGCATAGAACTGCTGGTAACCTCATTCGCCATCTTGTTCCACCACTTTTCCATTTGAGCGGGTTTTTCATGGTTCTGCCACATTTCTTCAGTTTGCCCTTAACTATTGCCCAATATTTCTCGATGGGACGAAAATCCGGACAGTTGGTGGATTGATATTTTTTTCAATAAAATCGATCTTGTTCTCCTTATACCACTAAACGACATCCCGGCTGTAGTGGCAGCTTGCCAGTTCCGGCCAGAACTTTACCGGACCTTTGTGGGAGCGAATGAATGGCAAAACCCTCTTCTGGAGACATTCTTCTTTGTAAACATTTCCATTCATTGTGTCCCCAATGATGAAAATCTTAGTCTTTTTCCCACAACTACAAATCCCTTGCCAAATCATCAACTTACGAGCAAATTTATCTGCGAAAACAAACTTGAATCTACCCGCAACATTCCCTTTACGCTTCGCAAGGTAAAATTTGTTACCGGATATTTGTCTTGGTAGCCAGATAACGCCTGATGGTGGACCAAGAAGGACATCGAAATCCGGATCAGAAAGGCCCGATTTGCTTTTGCAAGTCTTCGAAACATCTGGCGCTCACGCCAGATCTCTCTACGAACGAAAATCCGAATCTTCAACTCAAACGTCAAATCCGTATTGTTGTACGGGTGAGAAACTTGGTGCATATACGCGGTGACGACGCGAAACCTGCAAGTTTTTGTGAATCGCTGCCTGCGGAACATCATCCGCGCTTGGTGGCCTGGCAATTGGATCTCAAACGTGGAACTTCATCGCCGGTGTCATCAAAAGGCGCTGGACATCGAGATTCGGGAACGTAAGTGGAGATGAATTGGGCACACGCTGCGAAGAGGTAAAAACGAGATTTGCAGAGAGGCGCTTGACTGGAATCCAGATGGGCATCGAAGAAGAGGCAGGCCCAGAAGCTCGTGGCGGCGTAGTCTAGCCGCTGAAATCCGCACAGTTGACGAGAACCCTAGCTGGCAGCAAGTGAAGACGCTGGCTCCGGATCGTCAGCAGTGAAGATCTTTTATCTCAGCCCTATGCGTCGGTCAATCGACGTCGGACCCTTCAGTAGTAGTAGTAGTATTTGTCCAAAATCCATTTTGACGTAAGTTTTGTCGTCCATCAAAATGCATCCGTTGTACTTGGTCAACACTTTCTCGTACAACTTCCTTGCCCTGGTTTTGGTAACCAGGTTTTGTTTCAGCGTCATGTTGGGGTGTTTGCTTGCATGATACGACCGCAAGCCTTCTCGCAAACAAATTCGTCGAGCTGTACTGTGGTTCGTCTTGAACTTTTTCGCCAAATCACGCAAGGAGATTCCAGGATTATTGTGAACCGATCGAATTACCTTTGCTCGCAGCATCCGGTCATATGTTCCACTTTTATTTACGCCTGGTTTGTTTTGCTCGATCCACCGTAAGGGTCTCCCGAAAACGTTGCAGCACCGAATTTACAGTCGATTTAGGATATTTCAAGAATTTTGCTATCTCTACCCCTGACCACGTCGGTTTCTCTACGTGAGTGTGCCGAATTTTCTCTCTCCTTTCGCGTTCCATCGTCGATAACTTTTGACTGACTGCTTCAATCTTGATGAAATTTTCACCACTAAATAAACAAACCATCCGGATCGAAACACTGTCACTAGATTCGCGATGTGACAACTAGGGGCGCTACAGTAAATGAAAAGGTGCGACCAGATTCTATGTGAAACAGACTTTACACCAAGTGGAGCGTGATCTGGCGAATGTGGAATGTCCGAAAAATTGGAGAACGGTAGCCATGGCTGAGTGAATTTTAGGAATCAAGTTATGTCGTGAGACGGAATACTACTAAAATAAACTGTTTCTGTTGTCCAGAATCCGTTCGTGAAGTTTTCGTACCCTTGTTTTTGATCGAGATTGTTGCTCTACTGATTTCGTAGGTATCTTCCGCTTCTTGTACGTTTAAAAGGAGTACTTGGCCTTGATTCTCTGAATCATCCCAATGCTGGTTTTGAACTTTTGAGCCAGATCACGCGTTGATACCGATCGGTTACGTTTGATATGAGTGACTACTATAGGATCTAACTGGGGCTGACTGGAACCAGGCTTTCTTCCGGATCTACCCAGATCCTTCGAAGACGACTCGTTGCCATGTTTGTCAATGATATTTTCTAAGCTTGTGTGGTGTACTTTGCATCGTTTTGCGATTTGGCTGTAGGTAACATCCTTTTCAGTGCACTTAGTGTGCAGAATTTTCTTTCTAGTTTCAAGATCAATTCGAACCATAGCGAAGATGAAAAAGCTAAGCTGAATAAATTGATTACACAACACCTTTAAGGCACGTAAACAAACTCTTGCTTGCATGAACACTGAAAAAAGGTTACCCATTTTTTTTAGTAAACTGTTTTTAAAAGTTGCTATTGACTTTTCGATACAGTTCTTAATACATATTTTAACAAGTATAACATGCTTACGGAAAAACTCTGCTGTTGGTCTCTCTACAGACTGGTAGCGAAGAACGGGACATCAATTTATTCTAGCTACTTATGACTCAGATATTTCCCCAGAACTCAGCTTCAGTGCCTATTTATTTATTTATTTATTTATTTATTCGATCCTAGGCTTCAGCCTTTAATCTTTACTAGTTTTAAATAAATATTAAGAATACGCTAACTTAAATCTATTTTTGATTTGTTCTCTGGACATTTCTAGATTTATCACATTAGCATGAGCGTTGTAGATAAATAGGTTCATTCCGAGCGTAGTTCTGGATACGGTTTGTTAGCTGAAACGGCCTTATGCTGCGCAAACTGCTTCGTCCTTCGTTAGGTGAGATTTGTGACAACAAATACGGTGAAAAATATTTTCCAGTGTTTAGATCTTTAAAAAACAACACGTCGATTGATTTCCTACGATTTTCCAGTGCATCCAATCCTACCAGCATACATAAGGCTCGATATTCCGGCATTTCGTCCTGAAAAACCAAGGTTCCTTAGGGCGTATCTTAGAAATCGTTTTTGGACTCGTTCTATTCTGTTTTTATGTACATTGTAGTATGGCTGCCACACAATACTGGCGTATTCGATTGCAGTTCGGATAAGGCCAACATAAATCGAAACAATGGTGTAAGGGTTGTCCAGCTCGTGACAAATCCTGCTTACCATACCGTACATGGAGTTTGCTTTGGCAACGACTTGTTCAATATGTTTTGAAAAATTGAGTTCCGCATCCAACTCAACGCCTAGGTCCTTCACCGACGATTTTCTAGCAATGATACTGCTGTTTTCGAAACGATATTCGTGCAAGATGTTATTCATCTTCCAGGAAAAGGTTATCGTGCTACATTTTGAGGCATTAATTTTTAATCCAAACGCGCTGCAGCACTCAGAGAACCTATATACCGCATTTTGTAGAGTCAAGCAATCCTTGGGGTTTCGAACTGGAAGGAACATTTTCAGATCATCTGCGTATATCAAAACATACACGTCACGCACCACTCCGGGGAACTCGTTCATAACAGTGATGAAAAGAAGGGGTTCCAAGTGACTCCCTTGTGGTACACCACTGTTAACCGAGAATACGCTGGATCTCGCATTCCCAAGCTTGACGAATTTTACTCTTTCTGTTAGGTATTAACCAATCCACTGCAGGCAAGTACCGGTAATTCCATTTTTACATAGAACTGACAGGAGAGCATTAATGTCGATCACGTCAAAAGCCTTGGGCATGTCGGTATATATGGTATCAACTTGTGATCCCTGCATCATCCATTGAGTAGTGCGAGAAACGAATTCCGCCAAGTTCGTCACTATTGAACGCTTTTTCAAAAAGCCGTGCTGAAAATCTGACATCTTTCTTTCTAACCATGGGTACATTTGATCGCAAATTATGCTTTCGAACAGTTTGGGAATCGCAGAGAGAATTGCTACCCCACGGTAGTTTTCAGCAGGCAGTTTAGAACCATTCTTATGAATCGGCAAAATATGTGAGATCTTCCATAGTTTTGGAAACCGACCTTCACGAATTGAAGCAGAAAGCCTAAAGTGTTGATTATTCTGATGTGTGAAAAAGTAAAATTAACTGTGTTTTATCAGCTCCTCTTAATGGCCCGCTTCCTCTCTTGATTTCAATTCAGCGCCTTAGCATGTATATCTTGTTGTTTTGAAGTTATGATAGAAAAAAACAAATGTGTAGTGAAGCTACAAACACAGATGGATGAAAGTTCAAACCTTATCCAGAATAGATGTGATATGATTGTAAGGTAATCGTTTTGAAAATTATTTTTAGTTTTCAAGTTTAAAACACGTCGATTATCAATAAAGACTATAACGAAAAAAAAAAAGTAATGAAGCCTTCCTAGTTAACCTGTCGGTGCATGAAAAATGCGTCAAAAATATAAAGTAGGCATTTGACCCACTTCGTGTTTCTTCGCGAATGGTTTTCACCATTGTTCGATATCTCCTATACCTGATACCGCCCATATTGCGATTCTTCTTATCAGGGCTGCCGAAATTGCATTCCTATCGAAGACCTTACACATGTTACGGCTCGTCTCGATTGCCCCTGTTTGACTGACTTACTGACGATTGTTCGACCGGTTGCCACTAAATGAAGGTTGTTTTGGCCATCGGCGACGGACGTCGAATGAATGATGTGTCATCGACACCACCATATGGTTGTTGTGTTATTGGGTTATTCATTTTTTTTTATTTCTACCTTTGGCTCTTATAGGTGCTCTTACACTCTATCAAAGGTGTGGTATAGGCTGATTGATTTTGAATGAAACAGGTTTTTTTATAGCCATTATGCAACAAAATAGCAAGGTGTTATCTGAACCGGTCGAATTCATTTCCACAACAAGTTTGGTGAGTTCATTTTGTTTCAATTAATTTGTCTTAGGCTGGGGTTGATAAATTAACCAACATTTTAGCGTCTTTCAGTTAATTGTTATAAATAATCGATAATGCGCCTCAGGCGAAAAGTGAGAACCTATTGCGAGGAGTTTTGTACCAGCTAACGTTTCTATTTAAAACAGGTTTCTACATGAAACAAAATTATTAACATTTTTTAAACTTTTGAAATATTTTTTCAGTTGTAGGTACTATGCAGTAATAATGCTGCCACTTTGCTTTGAACTGCTTCTAGCTGCTAAGAGTTTTTTGGGTCTTCTTAAGGTTTTGCTTAAGTATCGCCCGATATTTTTCGATTGGATGAAATTCTGGTGTGTTGGGAGGGTTCTTATCCTTAGGGAACATCCATAAATGACGTAGCTTTTTTTTTGAGTTTTTATACACCCCCCTCCCCCCTCGTAGCATTTCGTCACAAAGTCATAGACCCCCCCTAGATAATAACGTAGCTTTAATAAACCCCCCCCCCCCCCCCATTTTTAAAAATCGGTTTTTTATTTTTACTTTTATTATCAGCATTTTGCAAGAATAATACAAAAAATAATAAAAAAGGGAAAGAAGTTATAAATGGAAGTTTAAAAAAGCATATCAATCAGTCAAAAAAAATCAAGCTACCTTTCAACAAACAGGATAGCTAGTAAGTATTCAATCAGTTGCGTCGGTAGAAATTATCTCCATTCGGGTTTCCAATGAAATCGTTGGGCAGCTTTCCTCCATCGTCTGTTCGGCTGAAATAATTGCATCTGCGATGTCAGCTGCCTCCACTCACACTTTATCGTCCTCCGGAGTGATGACCAGCACTTCGTGTCCTCTTCTGCCTCCAATTCGCTTTGGACTAATCTTTCTATCCGAGGCTGGGGCCTTGTGGATTTTGCTATGCTCCTTTTGGAGAACATTTGAAGCAAAATATAAATTGCATTTCTTGCATGTACGCTCCTTGATACGCTTGAAACAGTCGGGCAGTAGGAGTCTAAAGCTACATGTTCAGACTGGATTGAATTAGGCATAATTTTGCTCAATTTTGATTTTTTTTTCGATATTTACTTAAAGTTACGTAGCTTTACTTGGACCCCTACCCCCCCTCTCGTCACACATCGTCACACAAAGTCAAACTCCCCCCCTCCCCCTCAAATGCTACGTCATTTATGGATGTTCCCTTAGGCACATTCTGAATGTTGTTAGCCGCATACCACTCCATGGCCTTTCTTTATAATGGCGGGAAGCCAAATCCGGCCAAAACAGCACAAACAATGATTTTCCTCCAGGAAAGGCAGCAAACGCTTTTGAACACACTTTTCCACTGACATTTCCTAGTTGACGGTCCCCGTTGCACCGAAAATGTCGCTTTTCAAGCCACAGTTACAGATAGCTTGCCAAACGAGACATTACTAGACCAACTTTGAATCTTTTTAATGAATATAAAAAGATGATTTTTTAAGATACTTCAATGGGACATACCTACATTCCCTCAAAAGAAGTAAAAACACACATGGATAAATTGCGCATCGCGAGAATGTCCTGCCGTTGACAGTTTCAGGTTATCGATTACGTTGTCAAAAATAAATAACAACGCAAAAGACATATGTCCTATATCTTTTTGGATCATCATCACTTCTCTATACACGAAGAGCTGTTAATCCAAACAAAAAGGGTTAACCTAAGCTAAATACCCAAAACTTCCCTCCGTAAAGAAACAACGCAATATTCGTTAAATCTTATGAACCTTATGCTGTAATCTCAACGCAAGCTACAAACAACCATTCCGAAATTATCTCAACTTCATAGTTTGTTAATGTTCGCATCGAAAGCATTCATTCCGATGCCGGTCAACCATATGTTGTTCCACCTACGACGTTCATTTTATACGTATAGTATGTTAAGGCTCCACATCTTATGCGATGGGTGGGTGGGTGTATGGGCTCGATCCTCATCTTGCCGCCTTTATTGTCGGGAAATTCTGTCGAAAGTTGGGTGTTTATGATGGGGTAGTTTAATAACTGGCTCATGTATCTCACTCTATAGAAAGGTAGCTGGCTACGGATGAAGGACCGCGCTCATTCAGATGCACACATCCATTTCCAGCCGTATCAGCTCGTGTCGAATTTAATTAATGTGAACATAAAAGACATCGAATATTTGAAGGCGAGAGAGTTGGGGCGTTCGGTGAAAAGTATATCGGAATTAGTTTTTCGCTTGAGCGAGATTTTTTTGCTTCTAAATATTGATGGATGCTAAATTTTGCTGGAAATTGGATTTATTCCACAACAAAATACGGCAGCTTCTTCTAATTGACGGCGCCTCCTGTCGATTGAATGGAAAGCAATTATAGGTGAAGCAGAGACCCGTGATTGAGTTTTCCACCGGTCCATCAATAACAAAGATTTAAATTGATTAGAGCTTCCAACTTTCTGTACTCTTCTGGCAAATTATTGGTTCGCTTAGTGTTTGCGGAATGCAAAATATTTTTCTCAAAAGCATGTAGAAAACATTCAAATTTTCTAAAGTTAAGAATTCACTAAATTGTTCTCGAAACTCAAATTTAAGTTTAGACAATTGTATCATTTCAGAATGTCCTTATTTCGAGCCCTCTATTCTATTCCTTTCACGTAATAGTTTTGGATTAAAACTTCCTAAATCTCAACCTATCTAAACAAAAATTGTATTCTTAAACGCTCATAATATTTATAAAATATGATTCAAACTACACTCCATATCTGACTCTTTTGGATTGATTTCTATGATCACCATCAGACGTGTTTAAGCTACCATCAACCTTTTGGTATTTGGTTACACTGTCCCAGTAGATTGAGTCGATTTGGGGTCATTTTAGGATTTCTAAAACCCTGAGGTCTAAATAACTTCGGTGTGGTTCGGAACTCATCCATGATTTTTTGCAGAATTTTTAAGTAACGTTTACATGAGTAAATTTGAACTTTTGTGTTTGTATGGGAAAATTGAATATTTTGTTATGAAAAATCAACATAATTTTTGTTTCTTCAGTGGAACAGAGCCTGATGGGTTTTGTGTTAATTTATGAATTCTCCAAAGGAAATTTTACGCTGAACAACTTTGTCGAAGACCGTATCTTATTAGGCAGCAGTTGAATAGGGGTATGCCTTTTGGAATTGAAAATCAATCAATTCAACTGACATCACTGCTTGTGCCTGGCGAGGTGTTGCCTGCACACAAAAAAAAAAGCATAGTAAAATTACTAGATCCGTGGTTTAAATGAACAACACGCAACCATATTTTTGAGTCAATAATGTTTTGTTCTTGAAATTACTACGCGCATTGTAATTTTACTATGTGTTAATTTTTGCTGCGCGTAGTAGTTTCGACTGCATTCGTAGTAAAACTGTCAATGATTGAATGAATTCTTTTTCTTCGTGCATTGTAAAAGTACAATTTTCCATTATAAAAATAACTCATTAAAATAAGTATCGTAGCATAGGTATACTATACAAAATTACCATGATGCATGATATAAAGGCCTCAAAATAAAATTCATTTGTTACCAATACAAAATTTTATTTCCCAAATTTTTATTTTTCAACTTATTTTATACGACCACGGTCGGGGTCGGAGGAAATTTAGATCACATCGAAGACTACACCTAGAGCCTGAAATGAAAAAAGGAAAACAAGAAAAACATTAATTTTAGGAAATAGGAAAACTGTTCAGGTTGCTTATTCAATAAGCAGTAGATTGACTTATCAAAAAACACAATTTCACTCACCTGAAAGACTGCATCCAACGGCCCGGCAGATGTAAGAATCCTTCGTCCCAGTGTTCCCCAACGTTGGCCAATTGACGAAATCTTTACTGGTTACACCATCCAGGGACGTTCCCACGGTTGGGGAACTCGAGAACAGCATTCGCCGACACTTGAACAAATTGAGAAAAAAAAACAGTAAATCTATCTTGCACACATAGGTATGGAAAAATGGGAAAAAATAACACAATCTCACTTACCTGAAAACATACATTTTCCGACCATGTTGTCCGGCTCCGGGTGCATATCGGTTTAAAGGCTCGTTGAGGCCATGCCCGGCTGTCGTCGATCAATCTGGACTTCACGCGCGAATGACGATGACCATGCGCATAGTAATTGCAAGAACACGAATAGTGCAATATCTAAATATAATGCGCATGGTAATTTAGACACGAGGAAATTACTATGAGCTGTCAAAGTTCACATAGTAAAAATACTATGTCGTAGTAGTTTAGCCCAGATTTCTGGTAGAAAATACTAAATCGTGGTTGAAAATACTAGATCGTGGACATAGTAAAATTATCATGATCCTGTATTTGAAAAACCCATGCAATTTTTTTTCCGTGTGACTATTTTTCAAGCAGTACTTCGATAGGCACAAGCAGTAATGCTAATTGAATTGATTGATTTTCAATGCTAAAAGACATATCTCTATTAAAAAATGATGTTGATTTTTCAGAAAAAAAATAATTTTCCCATACAAACATAAAAGTTTAACACTAAACATACCGACACTTTGTATATACCTATTCATACCGCGAGCGGTCAAATGACGGCAAACATTTCGCTAAAACTCCCTTGTTTCTCAACCGATTTCTACCAAATTTATAGTTTTGAAAAGCTTATAATTCGACTCAAATATGTTTCTCGGACAATTTTCAGCTACAATGAATAACTTTAAAGTTATTAACAGTACAAGAAAAATTTTATGAAAAAACATGCTTTAGGAAAAAGGTTATAAATCAGTTATTAAGTGCTCGAAAAAAATTTCACTAAGTGCCTGAGAAAGCTGAAGTTAGAAGCTATATGTTGCACATATGTAACATTTTTTTAAAAATTTTCTAAGATCATGGCCATAAAAAAAGTAAAAAAGTTGTGTAAAACCCGTACTTTTCAATCAATCAACCGCCAAAGCTGTTCCTGTTACAGTAGAAAATTTTGAAAAAGTGAATTAAAAAGTAGACGTAATTTGTCACATTTTGGCATCTTTAGATTTTTAAAATACTAAATACATAATTTATGACGACTTTTCAAAGGTAGTTGTTTTGCGAACTTTTTATGAATCTGGATTTTCCGAGACAATCCCTACACCCAAATTCAGCTTTGCACTGGATTTTGAGTACGTTAACGTATAGTTTAGGCAATAAAACTATATGCAAAAGAAAGCAAATTTCATGTCGGTTCTAGTGATGTAACTGCATTGGCGGTGCAATGCTTTACAAAAATATAATAAATATATTTCTGAAAGTAAAACAAGAAAATTTGAGCTAATGCTTGTTTGTTTTTTCGTTTCTTTTCATCCGTCTTCGTGTGCAAAATAGCTTTGAGATATTACCACCCACTGCGCCCGTCTGCCAAGCAAGAATTTGTGCTGACTTCTCAAAATTCAGAAACTAGTTCACTGTTTTATTTATCATATTTTTGCCAAGCATTGCACCGCCAATGCAGTCACATCACTAGAACTAAACTATACGTTAACGTACTCAAAATCCAGTGCAAAGCTGAGCTTAGGTGTAGAGATTGTCTTAGGAAATCCAAATTGATAAAAAGTTCGAAAAACAGCTACCTTTGAAAAGTCGTCATAAATTATGTATTTCGTATTTTTTAAATCTAAAGATGCCAAAATGTGACAAATTACGTCTACTTTTCAATTCACTTTTTCAAAATTTTCTACTGTAACAGGAACAGCTTTGACGGATGATTGATTGAAAAGTACGGGTTTTACATTTTTTTTTTACATTTTTTGTGGCCATGATCTTAGAAAATTTTAAAAAAAATGTTCCATATGTGCAACATATAGCTTCTAACTTCAGCTTTCTCAGGCACTAAGTGAAATTTTTTTCGAGCACTTAATAACTGATTTACAACCTTTTTCCTAAAGCATGTTTTTTCATAAAATTTTTCTTGTATTGTTAATAACTTTAAAGTTATTGATTGTAGCTGAAAATTGTCTGAGAAACATATTTGAGTCGAATTATAAGCTTTTCAAAACTATAAATTTGGTAGAAATCGGTTGAGAAACAAGGGAGTTTTAGCGAAAACGGTGTTTGCCGTCATTTGACCGCTCGCGGTATGAATAGGTATACCACATGCGTTATTCGAAAACCGTAACATTTAAAAAAAATTTAAAAACGCAAAAATACTTGCATTTCAAAAACAAAAATAGTCCTCTCGTTAAATTTGCGAAAAAACAATTATATAAGGCGTAATCATCGTTTAAAGTTCAAAAACCGTCATTTGACCGCCTCCGGTACGTTTAGTGTTAAATTTACTCATGTAAGCGTTACTTTAAAATTTTGCAAAAAAAAACATGGATGAGTTTTGAACCAAAAAAGCTTTTTAGACCAGAAGCTAAAAATAGAAAAAAATATTTTGAATTTTTTTTCTAAAATTTAATATCTTGTAGTGCTTAAACCAAGGAATATTTACTATCCCTATCCATTTTTTTTACTTTTAGTACATCTCAGTTGATTTTTTGAATGAAAATTTTCATTTTGCATACAAATTATTGCGTTAAATCAGGAACCGATGTATCGTTTTCAAAATCTACAGAGATCAACCAAAAAAAGTTATGGGAGGTTTTAAAAGTTCTAAATTTGAAACTTTCCTTGTAAAGCTTGCAACGATCTAGTGATAATAGCAATAGCCTGTTGCGGTTTTGCTAAAAAAGTGCAAAAATTTTCTAAGTTAATTTAAAAGTTTAAAACTTAGTCCTTTAATGCATAGTGTTGTTTTAAAACAACACCAATAAAAATCCAAATAGCTCAGAAACGCTTGGATATTTTTAAGTGATGTATTGACAAAAAAATACTTGAGATTAAAAGAAATTTGCCCATGGTATTTTTCATTATAATATTTTAATAATGATTTAATAAATGTGTGAGATATCGAACCAAGTTTGCAAAAATTTGGCAAAAATCTTTTTTTAAGCTGTTTTTGGAAAAGATTTGCAAATTCTAACAAATTTTTTAATCTCAATCAATCACCAACATCTTCCTGCACCCAATTAACAAGGTTCGGGAAATAATTGCAAGAATTAAGAATTTCTTTAACTATTTTTCAACTTTGATGGGCCATAAATTTTATAATACTCAAAATAATGACTTCAATCCTGTTCAATAACTGCTTTTCTCATTTGAAAGGGTAACAAATAAAATCTGAAAGCAAAATTGTATTTTTGGTTTCACGCCTTCAAATTCTTAAAAATTAGCTCTTAAATTCTTTCATTTCGGAAAATTATGAATTTTGTTGCCTTGTGTAATTAGAGTCAGACATTTCCTGAGATTGAGCACTTGAAGAGAGCTGTAGTAGCTTTCTTCTCGAATTTCGGAAATGTCTGATTACACAAGGCAACATAATTCATATTTCTCAGACGTGTTAAGAATTTAAAAGCTTATTTTGGCGGATTTGGGGGCGCTGAATCCAAATATGCAATTTATTTCTCAACTTTGCTAAGTTTTAAACTTTTCAAAATTGGTGAAAATTAACTTAGTAAATTTTTTCATTATTTCTGGCAAAACTGTAGAACATTACAAAAATTTTGAAAATTAAGTTTTCACTGATCAATTTTCCCAAAGCCTGTGACTTATTTTGACCTCTCAGAAAAAAATATGTTTGTTTATTTTACAATTGTGCAAAATACGGGAATGTTATAGAAGTTTTAAACCAAAGTGAGCTTAAAAAATGTTTAATGCATAAGTTAAATAGCTTTGCAGTCTTTATCAAAGTTGTTAAATGAATAGAAATCTTTAATATTAAAGAGTTGAAGACATTCTTCAGTGGTATCATAAACAGTTGTAATGCTGTCTATTGTAATTTCTATTGGAAAGTTGACGTAATTTGGCACATTTTCGCATCTTTAGATTTTCAAAACACGCAACACAGATTTTTTGACGAAATTTAAAATGAAGCAGTTTTTTTCTAACTTTTTGTCAATTTGCAATTTTCCAGATTTTCTAACACTTTGCAGCTGCTAGCGATAGTTTGTGCTGACTTGCGAATATTCAGAAAGTATTTCACATTTTTATTTATCATATCTGTGTAAAGTATTGCACATCTAATGTAATTACAACACTAGAATAGGTATGAAATTATCTCTGTAGAGAATATGAATTTATTGCGGAAATTTTGCTTTAATATACTCAAAATACGGTGCAAATTGAATTTAAGTCTTAAAAAATCTAAAAAAACTGCAAATTGACTAAAATTTTTAAAAACAGCTTTCTTTGAAAGTTTCTCCAATATTGTGTGTTTCGTATTTTGAAAAGATGCGAAAATGTGCCAAATTACGTTAAGTTGCCAATCCTTCTTTCCTAAAATTATCTGATGTGACTTAAACAATTTTCAGGGTACATTGATTGAAATTTGCAGGTTTTACACCACTTTTTTACATTTTTTGCAGTCAAGATCTTTAAAAAAAAGTCTAAAAAATATGTCCTTGTGCGCAACGTATAGCTTCTAACTTGATATTTCTTGGACATAAAGTGAGTTTGCATGTTTTTTTGGATTTTTCTTAGACTTTGAATAACGGAAAACTAAGTGTTGTAGCTGGACATGAGCTACTTATTTGAGTTACATTACGAGGTTTCCAGAACTATAAATTTTGTAAAAATCGTTTGTGAAACAAGAGAGATATAGCGATTTTGGTCAGGAGTGTCAAATTGACACTCCAGGAATATTAACGGGTAAAAATTTCAGGGACGGATGAGGGTTAAGCGTTATATCTCGAAAACTACAACAGCTATGAAAAACTGAATACCTTATTATGGAAACTAATTAAAATATTCAAATTCAGGTTGTGTTTTTCATGCTGGTTCATCAGGTATCAATGATTCATTTAATTCAAAACTGAAACATTTTAAACTTCTTAACATTACATCTCTAAAACTAGAGGTTTTAGACAAAATCAGAATCGAATTCAGGACGCCAAAATCTTCCAAAATCAGTAATTAAAACATAGGCACCAAAAATGCTGTTCCCTTATTTTATTTTGATCGAATCTCGTGTAATTTGAGCAGATTTCCTGTAATTCGGTGTCTCAGGAACCCGAGCGGAACAACTTCAATCGTCGTGTGTCAGTTTGTAATCAAGTTTGTTCGTTGATTTTTCTTGACATCGAATTTTTGATTGGGTGTATTCACCTCAAAATTCATGATTAGTTAAATAGAATAATTTTTCTTGCGCTGGAATATTTCCCGTGATTGAAATAACCTTATTTCAAAACGTGAGTGAAATTTTAGAAATTTTCTCTTTCAATTAACTTTGTGACGATGCAGATTGCTATATGAAACAGATTAAAGAAGTAGAAAAATGACAAAAGGAAAAAAAAGAATAGAAGTTAAAGTTTCAACAATAACAAAAACCCTAATTCTTATAACTTTTTTATGAACATTCGACTATTTTAAAATTCAAAATGAAAGCATAATCTCCTCCTACTTTCTAGTTTCCATTGACTTTGAATATTCAACTTAATTTTTTCACCTCTCGTATATACATACTATCGTTATTAAGGAAAGGAAACTTCAAATTTTAATGCCCATTTTTCTCGGTTTGCATCCATTTTGCAGGAGGAAAATTCTGCGGCTTCCCTGTGGCTAGGACAACCATAAGAGCAGAGCAGCTTCTAGTGGCTTATTCCTTGGACCCCCGAGATAGCTTACTCCCTTCCAGCTCGAAAGAGGGGCAACGGAATCGAAAACCACAACGGGAGAGCTCTATTTTCGATGGTCGGGCTGACAACAGAATGTGAATCCTACTACTAGCATCATCCCACGGACAGCACAGACGACGGTATTATTTTTAGGAAGTAAAGTTGTGGGTGTCTCGAAGGGCGAACCCTTATCGACGGTTAGTTGCGTTTTGTTTCCTATTTTTTCTTTTGTATTTCTGAAATCTACACCTTCATCTCTACTAGGCCATACCAATAAAGTGCCAAATTGTATCGCTTAAGGTCACAACACTCAACACACCAACTACTATTTTAGAACAGCGGCTGTTTTTGGGTTTTAGAGGTTTGAAAGCGGTTAGTGTGAAAAGTTCTAGTCAAAATAATTGTTAGGATCCCAACTGTTTAGGCAAAATCAATTTCAAATTTAGTAACAAAAGAGATTTTTTTCATAAGAAGAAGCGATAAACTTTATATTAGTCACTGATAGGAGGAAGTGTTCGGCGAGTTTTAGCATAGATTAGTGCGGATTTTTTCAAAGATACGATAAGACGGTGGTGATAAGAGGGTGAGAAATATCGAAGATAAGCCTAAACGTTTTGTTTGTATGAGTCAGTGATTAGATTGCGATAGTTGAGCGTTTGCTTACCACCTCTAGGAAACATGCTACAGTATTGTTCGGTCTAGGGCACAACACGAGATTTAAGTTCTAAGTTGGGATGGGAAACAGTAATTCATGCTGTTCGTACTCGAGTTCACCGCCGCCGCGGAAGGCAAAGGAAGTTCCGGTCTTCGAGGAACATCTTCCGGAGGGTGAACTCTCGACCAATAACCTACAGCACATTTCGGAACGCGAGGGAGACGATGGGGAGCACGATCCCTCGGTGGATCCTTCCGCCGGCACAATATTCCTGGAGCGCTCCAAGCGTCTGGAGAATGGGATGACCCGAAAAAAATCTCAACACACCATAGCACCGGCAGGTGGTGCAGTGCTAAAGAAAAGTAGTTCCTGTTCGACCATCTATCTGGATGATTCGACAGTATCGCAACCGAACCTCAAGAACACCGTCAAGTGTGTCTCGCTAGCAATCTATTATCACATCAAAAGCCGTACCAATGAACGACGGATAGACATTTTCGACGAGAAGTTACATCCGTTGACCCGGGATCTGGTTCCGGATGATTACGATCAGCACAACCCAGAACATCGGCAGATCTATAAGTTTGTCCGAACACTTTTCAACGCAGCCCAGCTGACAGCCGAATGTGCCATCATTACCTTGATATATCTAGAACGGTTACTAACGTACGCCGAGCTTGACATTGGCCCCTGCAACTGGAAGCGGATAGTGCTGGGTGCCATCCTGCTAGCTTCCAAAGTGTGGGACGACCAGGCCGTCTGGAACGTCGATTACTGTCACATCCTTAAGGATATCACCGTGGAAGATATGAACGAGCTCGAAAGGCAATTTCTCGAACTGCTGCAATTCAACATTAACGTTCCGTCGTCGGTGTACGCCAAATATTACTTCGACCTGAGGACGCTGGCCGAGGCCAACGATCTGTCCTTCCCGACGGAACCGCTGTCCAAAGAACGGGCCCAGAAGCTGGAGGCCATGTCCCGGGTGATGCAGGATAAGGCCACGGCCGAGGCGCTCAAGAACGGTATGAAGAAGTGGTCCTCGATCGACAACATACCCCAGGCCAATGTGCGACGTAGCGTAGCCATCCTGTCGTGATTTGTCCCAACCATGATTATAGATCTGATAGTTCAGGTATTTTGGCCAAATAAACCAATCCATACGGCATGGATTAAACTTGTGTACAGTCAACAGAACAGAAGGTACTGCGTAGCGAGGACAAATTTTATGTGTATTTTATACGTATTTATATGAAGAAAATTTTCGAAACAGAGAAAGATGATAAAAAATCGTAGCTAAGCATGTGAAGATTTATTTTTACGCGAAACTCCCTTTAAAAAAACAAAAGACATGAATGTGAACGATACCCCAGTGCTAACGTTGCAAATTTTGGTGGATTTTGGAGATGTAGATCAGAAAAATGTGTAGTTTGAGTACTTTCTTTTCAAACTTGTTTTGCAAACCAGGACCTTTGTTAGCTTTTTTAATTTTTAATTCAAAAATTTTCAATGGCTTTATAATTTTAAAACTGCGAAAAAGACAAATTCTAAATTCCAGAACTAAGTTTCATTCAGAGTTCAAGCGGAACTCTGACTACAGAATACATCAGCATTCAGATTCAGAGCTCAGATTTCGACTCAGATTCAGACTTCAGATTTCGATAAAAGAATGCTAAATTTACAATTTAGATTTAGAATTTAGAACTAACAATTAACAATCAATCCGGATTCCAGATCTTTAATTGGGAATTCAGGTTCATAGTTTTTATTTAGAATTGAGATTCTAAATCTAGATTGAAAATTTTTAGCGGCTTAACCGGTGAGGATTCAACATTTGAGGTTCAGATTCCAGATTCCAGATTCAGAATTCAGATTCATTAATTTCATTTAGAATTTAGAACTCATAATTCAGAATTTAGAGTCAGAATTCAGATTCAGAATTCTGATTCAGCATTCAGATTGAAAATTTAGTTTCAGAATTCAGATTCAAAATTCAGAATGCAGATTAAGCATTCAGGGTTCAAATTCAGAATTCGGAATACAAAATTCATGTTCAGAATTCAGGTTTCGAATTAAGATTCAGAATCAGAATTTTGTTTTCTGATTCTTGATTTCTTTTACCGTATTTCTAATTCCAGTTCTGATTTATAATTCCGATTTTAATTTGAATTCTGAGTCTGATTTCTGATTTTTGTTTTTTTTTATATCTGATTCAGATTTTTCATTTCGCATTTTGATCTGATTTCTGTTTTTTCATTTCTGATTTCTGACTCTTATTCCTGATTTTTAATGATGTTTCTGAATTCTAATGAATATCGATTTTTATTTAAATTAAAATCTGCAGAATCTGAACTAACGAGCAAAACTCACAATCAGAATTCAGAAACAGGATATCAAATTCAGAATATTTATTCCGTATCAGATTTCCGAATTCAGTTTAAAGGATTTTTTTATATTTATTTGCGTTAAAACCATTTTTGTTATTCTTTCTCTAGTATTGATTTTTTTTATTTAAATTGGCCTTATCTACACATAAATTTCCCAGGTCTACATTTCTATCCACAATTGTCAATTTCATTGTGAAAACAAACAATGTTCATCAGTAAACAAAAAAAAAAAAAATTGCAGTGCTGTTAAGGTTTCCATATTTTAAAAAATATCGCTCTTAAATTTGATAAAACCAAAAACGAGAGGACTCTTTAGTACCCCCAATTTGACTTCCATTAGTTTCAAATAGGTAAAGATTAGTTTCGATTAGGATCGTATATTTTGTTCTTAGCATCAAAATCCAGCCGGTGGTCTCTGTTATAATCAGTATTCGCTTTTTTGGCACCCATTCATATTGAAAATCAAAACTCGCATACAAAACAAATAAACAAACAAAAAAGTAAACTTGTAGATAAAATTCAAACTAGAAACACTGCACAGTTGCATCTCAACCAAGCTCTAGAAAACGAATACAAAACTGCACCTTTTTTTAACAAGAAAAAACGAAAACTAACCGAAAGTAATTATAATGCCGTCAAGGAACACGTGTACTAGCTATAGCCTACAGGAAAATTTTATTTCTAATGCATATTTTGTCAGAATTCACCCCTTAGGGTCCATCGAAATGGAACCTCACACAGCTAACAAATGAATAAAAAAAGCATCCAGCAACACGCGATCAATGAAATTTTATACTATAGAATATTATTACAAAACAGAAACGCTGCAAAAGTCTGCTTCATTCAACAACAGTTTCCTTACTCGAGCGACCGAATCGATTTGATTGTTGAATAGAAAACAGCAAATGTTTCCAATGGTTAGTAGAAGTGTAGAAGTGAAAGTTGATTAAAAAATCAAACAAACAAAATGGCGATAATCCTTTAAAAACAAATCCGAGATAGATGAGATACGGGGAAGAAGCATTAAGCAAACAAACAATAGAAGCATAAAATCTAATCAATAGCATAGTAGGAAAACCCGTGTAGTGATATAAGCGAGCATAACAGTCATGAAATTTTCATCATTTCGTATCCTTAGTCAAATTCAAAAGGAATCTAAAAACAAAAAAAACTAAAACTAAAACCCATTGCAAGCAATTGGATGGAAGAAATTTAGGTGATCTATTGGTAAAGGTTGATGAAAACGGTTAGCATGATAGGAAGAGTCTTAGGAAAGGAAGTTTAACTAAAAAAACAACTAGCAGTACAGAATCAAACAATTTAAACGAAGAATAAATACAAAAGATAAAAGAAAACAAAGATGAAAACTTTATGTAGGTTTACGACGCAACACAACTGAAGGCACCTTAAAATGAAACGAATGATGAACATGAAGAAGAAGCAAACAAAAAAAAAACAGGACATTTGACTATTCAATATATTGAGATCAGAGAAGAATATCGTACCAATTTATTTGTATCCTATAAGCTATTGCGCGAAATGAAGATATGAATGAGAAACGGAAGTAATAAAGAATTACAGTAACATGTGTTGTTGTAGTCGGGTTTGAGCTGTTGTCCGAAAGTCCTTGATTTTTCTTGATCAATGAGTTTGAGCAATCGTTAAATGAACTGTCCTCTTACAATACTATCTACCGCCAAATTGAGCGATTGAACTTAAAATACGTGTAATGATAAAGCGATGTCCGATTTGTATGCACATTTTTCTCCAATAAATATTAGAACTGTTCTACTTTTAATAATAAAAATGGTGGAATGCGAAAAATGTTCACAAGGGCGGCAATGCCTTCTGGGAGATCAGGGGCCCAAAAATCGAAAAAGTTATTGACACCAATATTTTTTTTTTATAATTTTTATGGCGAAGTAGACACTTTGATTAAGAGAAGTTTACAATTTTGGAACTGTAGGAGGAACCATGATCGAGATATTGATAAATTAAGATAAAAAAAAGGCAAAAAATGATGATTTTCGAAAAAATAAAAATTTAAAATATCTTATTCAGAAACACTTATAAAAGAAAAAGTTAATAGTGTTATGCATCGTTATAAAAGTTATGAATCAAGCTTTCCAAAACATATAGTTTTATGTGACTTTAAAGTTTTGAAAAAGCAGATATCGCATGGAAAAAGAAAAAAAATCGACAAAAAAAAATCAAAGTTCTAGAGCGCTTTGAAAGTTGTACAGTATTCAGATTTTTGGTCCATTTACTATGGAGATAGTCGTGGAAGCAAGCGCTGCAAGCCAAACATGCCACTATTAAAATTTGATCGTAATATGTCAAAACAACAACTAGTTTCGATCATAACAAGCAGAGATGATCATCAAATGTTTGAAAATCATCGTCGCATTTCAAAAGCGACCATATTTATACTTACACAATTAACACACGACGTATTACAGCAATGGTTATCAAACTTTTTTTACTCACCGCCCCTTTTTGCAAAATTTTTAAGCTCACCGCCCCCTGAGCAAATATTAAAATAATCTTTGAAAAAAAATCTTATATATAAAAATGGAGACGTTTTCTTTGTAGCAACATCACGTATGAATGGTCGGTAGGAATCAAGTGAAATTTGGTTTCCGAGGGTTTTTTGGGTCAAAGATGGTTTGTATAATAGTTTCAAGGATCTCACTTTTTATGGAAGGTGGTCCCAATACAAATTCAACTATATTTGTTACGATTTCCATAAGAATCTATTCGTGAGCACGATGCAGTTAAGGACGTGTAGATGAAATTAAACATTTATTACGATTTTTACTTTAGAAGGTAAAACGAAGTTTACCGGGTCAGCTAGTCTTTAAATAAAATGATTATTTGGATCGATTTGAATTTAATGCCAAACGATTCTTCATATTTCAAACTTGTTCCGTGATTATTCAGATTTAAGAATTTTATCTACATAATATTTCGTTCGAAAGAAAAATGCAAAATTAGCGAAATTAGGTTTTATGTCCTTTTGGCTCTGAGGGCCTCATGTTGCTTCAAACTTCCAGAAAACACTTCATTCTTTGTTTAGTTTCCTGGACAATTACTTAAACTGATTGATGTGTTTATTTTGATATCAAGTCATATGGCTTAAATTTTGGCAAACAAAATTCTAAATTTACCATTAATTTGCATTATTGAATACAAATTAATTACTGTCAAGCCGCTCAAGTAACGTAAAACTAGTATTATTTTTGGATATCTGAATTATAATCCTGTTTCAAGTTATGCTGCATTCACGGGCTTAAAGTATAAACTAGGTTTTAAAAACTGAATTCCGGAAAAGTTAGTGATATCCGAATATATTAAAAGTTTATCCATGACAAATGGCACAATTGATTTTTGGAATCGATTAAATTAAAGATGCCATCAGCTCAGAGGTTAGAGCGCATGTCTTCTAAGCCAGAGGTATTGAGATCGAATCTCGGTCCTGGCATAAATAGTGCTACTTCTGGAATTTGGCGGTTTAAGCATTTTCAGCATGCTAGTCGCTACTTCTGGAAGTTTGCACGCTTGAGTACATAGATTTGGATGGATCTTTCAAGGGAACATACGTTGCACTTAGGATCTCTTGTGTGAACTAAGGTATTGTAAGGTTGCACTTAGGATCTAATATATGTGTGTGTGTCCATCAAATGCTCAACCAGTGTTCACCTGGCTCTTATCAATGGTGGCAGTGTATCTGGAAGCATATAGTAAAAAGAAATAACGCAGGGTAATGCCGTTTCTTCGATGTCTCTCTGGTTTTTTTCAAACGCCTCTCTGCAAATCTCGTGCTCATCTTTTCGCAGCGTGTGCCCAATCCATCTCCACTTACGTTCCCGAATCTCGATTTCTAGCGCCCTTTGTTGACACCGGCGATGTAGTTCCTCATTTGAGATAAAGTTGCCAGGCCACCAAGCGTGGATGTTGTTCCGCAGGCAGCGGTTCACAAAAATTTGCAGTTTTCGCGTCGTTACCACATATGTGCACCAAGTTTCGCACCCGTACAGCGATACGGATTTCACGTTTAAGTTAAAAATTCGAATTTTCGTTCGTAGAGATATCTGACGTGAGAGCCAGATGTTCCGGAGACTCGCAAATGCAAATAGGACATTTCTGATCCGGGTTTCGATGTCTTTCTGGTACCACCATCTGGCGTTATCTGGCTACCGAGATACTGGAAGCATTCCACTTTCTCAACTTGTTGTCCAGCTACCATGAAACTGGAGGAATTTCCTGTGTTGAACTCCAACGACTTGGTCTTTCCGATATTGACTTTGAGACCTGCTGCCTTGGAGCTTTCGGTGAGGTCGTCGAGTTTACTCTGCATATCCGGTTGTGTTTGGGCGAGCTAAATAATATCGTCAGCCAGGTCAAGGTCAATCAGTTGCTTCATTGTTGAAGGATTCCACGGCAATCCTCGGTTCGGTGCACAGTCGATCGATCCAGACAGAATCTCATCCATTACAATTAGAAACAGTAGCGGTGATAAGGTACATCCATGTCTCACTCCAGTAAATACCGGGATTGTATCAGGCTAGACACCGTCGTGCAAGACCTTGCACGAAAGTGCCTCGTACTGTGCTTCGATGAGATGGACTAGTTTCTCTGGGACTCCTCGTCGCCTTAGAGCCGCCCAGGTGTTTTCATCGTTAAGTCGGTCGAATGCTTTTTTGAAATCAACGAACACCAGCAGAAGAGAGTCGTTGATTTGTTTCAGTGTAATTTGTAGCGTTGTAACGCAGACACCAGATACCCAGACTGACCACTGAAGGCGGATTTTGGCGCTTGTTCCGCAGCGCTATCTACGGGTTATCGTGAAACTAACGGCCACATACACAAAAGGAAAAAAAGGAACACGGTCGTTTTTGATAACCTACTTTTGATAGAAAAAAAAATAACACGATATATACCAAAAACCACTAAAGAACCTTTTTTTAATTGGAGCGCATTAACCAAATGTGGTTAGAATTCAACCATAAAGCTTATTAAGAATACATCGACTTCGACAGAAATGAAAATTGACTGAAAAATTGAGATTTTCTGCTCCACTTCCTTATTGCGTTGTGGTTGAAAAATAGCCATTTTATGACATCTTTGGCTTCATTTGTAAAGACCACTTTCAACTGCAAGACTTCTATAACCCCGAAACCTCCGTCAAGGGTAAGTTCAAGTTTTCCTAGTAGAATAATATTGTGACAAACCCAATTATTTTTAAATAGTTATAAAACGATCTAGGACTTGTTGAGAAAACGACATATGACATCGTATAAACATTCCACTAATCGTATTATGCAAAACTACATTATATTGAATGTGGCTTTAAATTATATTACTGTTTAGAACTGTTAAATCAGTTGAATGGACGAGATTCTTACAAAATTTTGTTGAACAATCTGTTTCAGTTAGAGTTTCTCAAAACCTTTCACCTAGCCGAATTGCCGCATTTATAGAGGTTTACAAAAACTGAATAAAACAAAAGTAGACGTGATATTTAAAAAATTTGTAAAGCAATATTTTGTTAACAGAATAAGCTTAATGAAAATCGCAGCAACGAAATATACCATTCAGTCACCATCTACAGCAAAAAACCGGTGTCAGATTTTTATTTACTTTTTCCTCCAATAAATCCTAAAACTTCCCTTTCTATGAAAAATTTAGTCACATTCGAAAATTGTCTTCTTTTCAAAATATCTAACTAAACTTGGATATCAAACTAGCCCTTTTACTGCCCACTGGAAGAGGCAGTTGTGGAAAAAATATTTTTGGCTTCGAGATGATTCATTTCCCATCAAATTTAGTACAATTTCTAACAAAGTGCGTTGGTTGACATAATGATGATTCTTGACAAACAATCTCAATTATCCGAGTCTGTTTATTCTTAGCTACTCTTAGCTTAGCTTTTCCTGTTCTGTTGTTGAGTTATTTTTTCATTATTATTTTTTTGGTTAGATTTCAAACCATTTTTTGAATATCGCACGTGTAATAAAATCTATCCATGGGTAAAATAAAACAAACGTGAATTCGTCACATCAAAATCAAAACATTAAATGAATTCACTCACACATGCATACGATATTTGACATTCCATAGAACGACAAGAAAATAAAAATGACTTTCGTTTGCATCAAGATAGTACTGTTCTTTTACCATTCAAAATTCGTTTTGGTGATGTGGAAAAGCATTGAAATTAATATATAAGTTTAGTTACAGCGAAATTATTTCTTATTATTAGGCATCGGTTAAGGAACATTAAAATGACCCTTATTCAAAATTATAGTTTTTTGGATAATGGATTCATTTAGTAAACTAATTACTTTCGAAATATGGTTTTAAAAAAACTTTGAATCAAAGAATTTGGTTGAATGTCAAAGGTGAAAAAATTTCGGAAGCAGAGAGAAATGGATTTGAAACCTACATTTTGAAATATTCCAAATTCAGTGCAGTTTTTCAACAAGTTTTTTTCTAATAAAAGATTTTTAAGTTGACATTTCTCACGCGCACTTGCTCTCGTGTACGGATTAAGATGGGGAAAAAAGTTTAAAAACATGGTCGCTTTTATTTCCAGTCCAGTCCAGAATTATGCCAAAAACAGTTGTTTTTTGACATTTCTCACGCACATTTGAGCAGGGAAAAATACCCGGTCGAAAAACACGGTCGTTTCTGAGGTTATTTTTCCAAAAATTTATAAGTTTTAGTGAAACTACCAGCATTATATCACGAACACTTCCAGCGGCAAATAGGATTTAAGATCTTATCAATACATTCATCACTTTTAAATATTATTCAATATACCTATGTCAATAACTTATTTCACTCCTCAAACCTATCTAGGTACGAGCCAAGAAACAGTTAAGATAAATTAGAATTCAAGTTTTTCGAGGATTTATATATAGATTGTCTTTTTGGTCGCAGTCAACCTTTCAGATTAAGACAAACAATTCCGAAATCAATGAATTATTTATAACAGACATTATAATTTTCATACTGTTACTCAGCCGGATAAATTAATTTTGAAATCAAAACTGAATCTCAAAATTAATTGGCTCTGAACTAAGGACCGCTATAACGTTGCGTTTGTATTTTTTCCATCTCAATCGATCAACAGTCATTGTTTGTATAACATTCATCTCTTATTATGATACAGTAAATTGAGGCACTTAGGATCAGAGGGGTGCAAGTGATTTTTTAACAAAACTGAGATAAACTGTTTTTTGGATAGTTAAAGTATAGATTAACATTCTGTAGAAGACACAGGTCAAAAGAAAAATTATTTCAATATTTTTAAGCTATTTACAAAAAAACATGTCAATGAAAATCCTGTTTCGTTTGGTGTCAGAAGGATGCAAGTGCACTTGCACCCTTCTGACACCAAAGGATTATACTTTTAGGCTGATTTCATTAGAACGTATACATTTTTGTCAGTTGAAAACAACATCATCTAGTTCCGACTAGGATTTTCGACTGGTTCTGACCAGGATAATCAAAAGTCCTCAGATAGAGAAGTGATGAAAATAGATTCAGGTGTAACCTCGTCGGCATGAAAATCTCATTGTTATGTTTACAAAAAATTCTAAAATATTTTTTTTATGGCAAATTTAGCCAATGCTAATAGGGATAAAAGGCAAACACAAAACGCACTTAACAATAATTTTTTGGCAAATATATCTAAGAAAAATCTCTCGGATGAAAGCTCAGAGGATTCAGAGTTTTCGAAAAGCTCTGATCATGATGTCAAATACTATCCCACGGAACAAAATGAAACTTCGAAAAGTTCAGATGAGTCTTTGCGACAGGTAGTTTATAAAAAATTACATTAAGTCTTTTAAGGAATATTTACATAACTGTTTAGGAAAGAGGCCTGGTATAATTAGACCAAAAAAAGAAAAAAATAAACATCCACGGTTCTTCTGGAGAATCAGAAGTTGCTGCTGCTGCAGTTGCTAGCGAGAATGAGTCCATTCCTGGAGAGTCAACTGGCCATTCATTAAGACCCCAAAACGCCAACGAAATCAAGCAGTCTGGAAACTCATCTTGCGAAAAAAGCTACGAAACCAAGGGGAAGCGTACGTTGGTTCTACCGGAAAAAGCGACCATCTAAACAGTTAATTCCAATGAATGAACACATATGCAGGTATTCTTGTGTATCCATTAAGGAAAAAGATAGATTTAAAGTTTTCAACAAATTCTGGGAATTATGATAGTGAAACTTGCAAACCTCGTTCATTATGAGTTGCATAGAAATTTGAAGCCCGAAAACGCAGAAAATTAAATGTGTGAACAAAAACAAAACATCTAGTATCATACTGAAAATACTCGTTTCATACAGGTTCCAAAAGGATGCTATCATATTGTTTGGAGTCAGAGGGGTGCAAGTGTCATTCTTGGGTTCAGAAGGGTGCAAGTGAAAAATATCAATAAAAGTAGTTCGCCGTTTTAACATAAATATCGCAAAAACTTTGGTTTTTCTTTCATAATCGTTCATTTTAGACCTCATGAGACACACTCCATTGAAAATTTAGTAGAAAAATTGATTCGATAATTTTGATTTAGAAAGAAAACTTTGAGGCCCGTTTTCTCGAAATCATCATTTCGGCACTTGCACCCCTCTGATCCTAAGCGCCTCAATTAAAATAAACAATTAACATTGAAGACAAAAACGATAATGAAAATGTTTGAGATAGAATTTCAAATACTAATAGGTGATTTAATCGTGACGGATTTCATTTGGCTTGTTAATTATCAAGTGTAATTTTTTTTCTTGATGTAGCACAGTTGTTTCACGATGCCCCGACAGATGGCGTATGATTCTGGGCGACTTGTAGTTGTATGGATTCAAGCGTCACTGATCAGTCTGGGTATCTGGTGTCTGCGGTTGTAATGTGGTCCACACATGATCGTCCGGATTGGAATCCAGCTGATTGCAGTCGGAGTGTAGTGTCGATACAGATCAATGTTATGCCTCGCCAGACACTCTGTCAGGTCTCCTTTCTTCGGAACCTTTACAAGGCTATCCTGCATCAAGTCGGCTGGAAATGTTACAGTATCCCAAATGTCAGCGAAAAGATGATGCAACATTTGTATTGACAAGGCAGGGTCGGCTTTGAGCATCTCAGCAGGAATGCAATCGATTCCAGGCGCTTTGTTGGACTTCATGTCTTTGATTGCCGCTTCTATTTCAGCCGCTTCCGAGTTGACGCCATTAATGCGACTTACTGTTGGCGGTTCGAGCTGCGGATTCTGTTGGCCATCGCTATTCGTGTCTCGGAAGAGTTCTTCGAAGTGCTCAGTCCATCGTTTGAGCTGATCTTGGTCAATAACTGACCTACTCGGTCTTTCAGCGGCATTGTTGCAATAATCCTTGCACCACTAAGGCGGCGAGAAATGTCATAAAGTAATCGGATATCTCCAGGAAGTTTGTCCAGGCTCTCTTGTCTCGTCAACAAGCTTGTTTACCTGCCTTTTCCAGCTCCGCATATCGTAAGCGGGCGGCTGCTTTGGCTGACCCGGTACATGCCTGCTCAATTCCGACTTTCGCCTTTCTCCGATCATCGGCCATCCTCTATGTTTCATCCGACATCCATTCACTTCTTCTTCCACAGACTTTACCGACATGGCTCGTCGTGAAAAGGCATTCTTAATTGCACACCACTGTTCTTCGACTTTTCCGTCTGTCGGCAATTCCGAGGCTCGGGACTCTAGCTGTTCAACGTATGCCCTTTTCACCTCTGGATTCTCCAACCGGCGGACGTCGTATCGAAACCGACTTTCTCCTCGCGCCGTCGGACACGCGTGACTCTCAGTCGTATCTTACCAAGGACGAAGTGATGATCCGATGCAATGTCTGCGCTTCGTTTGTTGCGGTCAATTTGATTTTTTGTTCGGCCACCTTGGGATACCCCAGTGACCTTATGTGCTGGTCGAATGGGAAAGAGCGATCCACCGATCACCATGTTGTTGTTGCCACAAAATTCTACAAACAGCTCTCCGTTTCCGCTCATCTATCCTAGACCATGGCGCCCCATGATGCGCTCAAGGTCCTTATTGTCGGAGCCAATCTTTGCGTTGAAGTCGCCCAAATGAATTTGAATATCACCCTTCGGAATTTTCTCAACCGCGCTGTTCAGTGCACTGTATAACTGCTCTTGGGCCTGCGGGCTAAACAGGAAACCAACTCCTCGTTCCCGAGTAGCGTGTTCTCCTCGTATGCCAGAGTAAAGAAGTACTTGCCCGGACTGTGTCTTGTATTCTCCAGCGTTAGGCCAACGGACTTCGCTCAGTCCCAGAATTTCAAGCTTGAGGCGGCTAGCTTCTCTAGCAAGCTTGCCTTGTTGGGCAAGGGTTTAAAGATTCCAAGTTCCAATTCGTGTCCGTGTTTTCATGCTAAAAGTCCTCGCCAAAGTTCCAGGTCGGTCATTTCTTTCGGATCCCGTAACAATTTTATAAATCAGGAGCCATAGGTTGTTAGCCTAAGGTCCCTATCCCGCGATGGGGCTGCCATCTTGGACTTAGCTGGCGGGAGCCGCGTTTCATAAGTTCAGCCACTCGCTGCGAGACAGACGCTGTTTCAGCCGCCCTTGACGCCTGGTTGTTGTTGCACGCCGCCCCTGACCTAGAGAACACGCGTACGGCCACCTTCTCAGTCTGCATGCGACTAAAGCATCCACCGAGGTTGGGTACCCGATCTCCGTTTAGGTTACTAGCATCCCAGCCGTCACCACGGAGAGGTTGAGATGGGAGTTGTGAATAAGAGGTGATATGATTAGATACCATTGCTGAAGTTAAAATGTGAACGGCGACCAAAAAAAAGATCATCACTTTGAGCGAAATTACCGTTACTTCGACGTATCCTGATGTTCAAATTCACCAGTCCCTGATTTTTGGAAAAAGAAATGTTGGTAACCCTGCTTAGAACCAGTTCTCGTCGCCAGATACTCTCTAACGCCAAATTTGGTTCCATTTGTTCGATTAGTTCTCGATTTATGCAGAACATTTTTTGAGTGTTTCCAGTTGGGCACACGTGTTTCTTTTGTTTTGGAGGTGTTAACCAAAACTTTTAAATTGACAAAATAATATATCTATGTAATAAGCAATTTAAAATTTACATAAAGTTCTTTCAAAGAAGCAAAAAAAAATTCTTCGATTAGTTATGCATTTAATTGTGACAATTTAAACAATGATCTGAAAACAGCTTACAGTTGTTGCGACCAAAACGGAGAAGCTATGTTCAACAGTGCTCTTTTATTTGCTGGTTCGATAAATGACAACATTTTGACCAATAGAAGAGTGTCCCTAGCTCAGTTCACCGTATCACGATTTTTCACTTTTTTCCTCTCCATCATCGTCATCGTCATCATCATCATCGTCACTCAGTTCATCATCGATTCCTTCCAGGTCTTCGTCCAAGAACAGGTTCTCATTGATAGGTGCCGCATCTGAGGTTCCAGCGGTAGCTTCCTCCGTTTCCACCCCGTTGGGTGCCGCTTTAGGTAGAGCATTGTACATTTTCTCCCAACGATCCGCCTCGGCAACGGTTCCCGTATCATCGACCTGAGATTGTATTGGAAAGGGGAAATATTAATAAAAGTTTCAGAGTTGTTATTTAAAGTTGAATTTACCTCCTTAATTGATAGCGATAGCATATCAAAATTGAGCTCTTTATATTCGATAGTATCGTCTTCGTCCTCGTTGCGACCATAGCTATCGATTGCTTCCTCGCCATCGTCCATACCGGTGTCCACCATATCCGGATTGAAGCTAAACATTTCCCTACCGGACAGTCCGTTCTGCCGGCCAGCCTTAAAGTCCTTCCGTTTACGATCTTCCTCTTCCTGTTCGCGTTTTTTCTTTTCCTCGATCTTACGTTTTTTCCAGGCCAGGAAAGTTTCCAGGGTGACACGGGTTTGGTTCGATCCGAGAGCGGCACGTTCTCGTTCGATCAGATCGACCAGCGAAATCTCCTCCTTTTGAGCTTCCAACTTCTTCTTGTCTTTTTTGAGCACATAACCCGGTGGCAGGGCGTGACGGTAGATGCATTTCTCCCCGTTGGGACACTCCCAGAACCAACCGTATAGCGAACGTTCAACGGCATCCAGGAAGTAGTTGCAAATCTGTAAAGGGTGATCATGCGATTAAGAACTTATCGATTCAGATTCCCTCACTATAAATTTGTATTTTTTTTATTGTTCTTATTTATCGAGATTTCACTCAAAAATGAAAATGTTTGATAAATGTGAATCTTTTTAAATATGGTTTTGAAAAATTAGGTGCCCACTTACATACAAATTTTGAAGGTCATCCTTAATTTAAAAATGGAAGCCCATACAAAAAACTCCCTAAATTCTGGAGTGACATATTGACACTCTTGGCTGAAAATCGCTTTACAACCGTCTCAACCGATTTGAACAAAATTTATAGTTTTGGAAATGTTGTAACGTAAGTAATTACCAAACAGCATATCTTAGCCATTAGTTATTCAAAGAGAGAAAAATTTAAAAAAACATGAAAGGACAAAATTTTGTCTAAGCATTTTATAGCTGGTCATCTACAGGATATCTATCAAGTGTTTGAAGCTCTTTAGAATAAGCCCCTCGTTGAATTGACAGTTGGTTTTTAGAGCTTTTAAGCAAAATCTAGATGTAATCCAACTTACGATCGTGGTGGTGGGCATCGTTTTCTCCTTGCCGTGTTTCTTGGCCACAATCTCGGCCAGCTGCTCCTCAGTCCAGTTGTCGATCGTGTCCTCACCCTTCTCGGAATCGCGAATGTCCACATGGATCGATCGCTTTTCGGCCTTCCGCTCGATTGACAAGTCGTGGGAAAATTTACATTTATCGCCCTTGGTACAGGTGCCCTGCTTGAAGAACGCGCAAAGGATCGATTTCGGATCTACACCCTTGTCCACCTTCTGGGTCGGAACGGGCTTGAAGAGCGAAGCCAATTCCATCTGCTCCTTCAGCTTTTTCTCCTTTTCTTCCTTCTTGGCATTGGGATTTTGGTTCAAATTGAACTGGCCCCCACTTTTGACCTGTTTCTCGACTTGCGAAATAAACTTCTGCTGCTTAGCACCTTTTTTGTTCTTCAGACCGAAGGTTTTATCCTGGTGGTATTTTATTTTTTAGAGTAACGCAATGGTTCACGTCATGTATGAGAAGCACTTACCTCAATGATTTTTTCCTTCTTTTTGGCCTCCGCCTTTTTGCTGGCTCCTGCGGGGGCTTTTTTCGGAGGCATCTTTGCTTTTAGTAGTTAGTGCAAAATCGTTTATGCGAATACTATTCCGTAAAAGTAGATATTTCCACAAAACAATTCGTAAATTTACGCAAATCGCCACACCATGCACGAAATTCCGGTTGATGGCTCAAATGTTGACGTTCTCTGCGAACGAGGGTGGGAATTTCGAAAAAATCAGTTGAGGGGTAGGAATCGAATGTTTTAAGTTCGAAAAATTTAACAAGGGCGTGATTAAAAATATTTTATTATTGTTGATAACATTCAAATTTCTTAAAAATAATCCGGTTCATAAAAATCCACACTCATTCTCTTAATAACTTTGTTTTATTAAGAAATTTGTTCATAAAGGTTTAAAAAATTTAAAATCATAATACGAAACAGTGTGTCGAGAGAAAATTTAGACTCGCATTCCGATGTGTTATTTTTCGAAAGTTCAAAGTAATATGCCGAGCCTGAAACAATGTGATATTTTTTCGGAGATTAGTATTTGTCGTCAGTTTAAGCTGTGGCCAACTTCTGTGATTTGCTATTTAGATCAACTTCCCCCAGGCCACAAAAATAATCAATATATTAAGTACATGAAAGTTTGCATGGCATGCAAATCCACAAAAAACAAGAAATTTTAATTTTTTAATATCATTTGAAGGAGGGCTTCGTTTCATTCCAAATAGTTCAATCACCTTAAATATGTAGATAATTTAAAATTCGATTTTTCATCTAAATTGATTTTATTATCAGTGTACTGTCTAGATATTCGAAAATGGCGGAGAAAGCATTGGAAAAACGTCAAAATTGTAAAAAGAGAGTGAGAGTTTTCTAAATACGAGAGAGTCCAGCGTCGACGTCCTCTCCGCACCAACGCATCAAATAATCATCCAGCAGCACGGGATAGGCGACGTCGACGACGGCTTTTACGCGTAGTATTTTTGTGTGTTGGCGAAAAGTACCAAAATAATCAAGACCCAGCTGGAAAGCGAGCAAATATTCTGCACCGATGGCGGACAAAAAGCGATCCAAGAAGCGTAAAGATGTAAGTACTTCCGATCGAAAGGAAATGGGTTCAATATCGAGGGTGTCTAACCTGGTCGATTGGCCAGGTTGATAACATCATCTTTTTCCACTACCAAACCGATCTCGAGCAGTGAAAGTTTTTGCTGTTTTTCTTTGCCCGTTTGTTCCTTGCTTTATCGAAGATGAAAGATGACGTTTATTTTTTATTTAGACACGTAGTTTTAAATTACTAGAACAAATGGATCATTTGCATACGAAAACAATTGGGTTCTTCGTAAATTAGTTTCGAAAAAAAATTTCCTCCACAAGAAAGGGTGGAGTTTTCAGAGTTGGCATGCAAAGTCTTCCCATATAACGGGACTGACCCTTCCTCGGAGACCCTTCTTCTAAATGACCAAATGTATAGACACTATAATTTCATATAGTCTGGCAAAGCGGATGACGGGAGCCAATCGAACTGTCATTCGCGGAGCCAATCGAGCAAACTTTCTAAATATTGGGAAATCATGGTTAAAGTATTGTGATTCACAAAGCTTTTCTGGCATTTTGATAACATAAACTAAAGTTATTTAGCATAATTTTCACTATTTTTTTACCTATAGATCATAATATATTTTCCTAAAGCGATTTCGAGTTGAAGTGACAAAAATAGCATATTATTTACGAATTTGAGAAAGTATTTTTTATTAGGCAACTGGAGAGAGTTATGAAGAGCTTGAACATTATCGTAGAATGCTCGATTGGCTCCGCGCGAATGACAGTTCGATTGGCTCCCGTCATCCGCTTTGCCAGACTATATGAAATTATAGTGTCTATAACCAAATGGGTCTGTGAGCAAATAGCGGAAACATGCGAAAAGTTATCATTAGATCAGCTGCTGAAACGAAGCAATAAATAGAAATAAGTTAAAAAACTAAGGTGCACAAGTAATGTCAATAATGTCATTAATTGATAGTTTTTTATTTTCAACTATAATAGCTAAGGTACATTTTATACGGCTGTTTCCTAATCGATTGATCGTTCAAACCTTTTATTTGGACACATATGATTGATCATCTTCCCAATCATTCTCAAACAGGTCTGTTGTGTATCTTCAATCATTTCAATCTAAGAAATATTTATTTTTTTAAATTTAGACAAATTTTATTCAAAAATTTTCTTCACTTCAATCAACGAAGAATAATGACCCTAGATGACCTATAAAAAACATAGTTCTATAAAAAAAAAAATTATTTTCGATCTATTCTTATTGTTTTAAAGATAATGCAATATCACGTTCTTGTGGTTGATTCGTTTTTTTTATACAGACTGTCTAAGATCTAGGTCTCATAACACAAAACGCAAATATTGTGCAAATTTGCGACCACCCAAGATAGTAAGCTGATGAATATGAATTTGATGAGCAAGACAGATGAACTATTCAGAACAAGATCGACTTTTCCGATTACGCTGTAAAGGAGATGTAGTTTGCGGTGTCGGTGGATACTTTTATTAAAAAAATAGAAATATTTTCTTGACCCTAACTATGATTTTATATCGATACAAAATGCTCTTTCCAAAAAAACTTGAATTTTTTTTACGAAAAATAATGGTTTTTTGCCAATTTTTTAAGCTTAAACAAGGTAAACAACAAGTTACTTATACTGCATAACTGTATATTTAACCTTACTCAGCCCTACCTAGAGATCTTTGATTGAGCTTGAGAATGTGTCTGATTTTCATTAGTCAAAGTTAAAACAGGTACCTAAATCATTTTAGAATGAACAAGATACTTAAATATCCCAACGGTCGTGCTATCTGTTTGCCATTACGATTTTTATTGCAGGTACAAGCTGAAGGAGGCCGTTCAGATATTACTTGGACATAAGAAGAGATGGACGACCATTCGCGCCACTCGCCCTTCAAGTGTGGATATTTCTTAAAGCATAGTTAAAACCGGTTTGCAGTCTACAACAAAGTTTTTAAATGAATTCAAAAACATTACAGTAGTTTTTCAAGTTTATCACGGTCATAAAAATTCCCGGAATTTTGCGAAATAACTCAAAATTGAACTGAAAAGTGTATTTTTATTGTCTTTAATCAATAATTTATTATGTTTTCAGTAGTGAAAACGTTTTGTATCAATAAATTTTGATCATGAGATGTAATTATCAAAGTTTATTGAACACAAAAGATCGATTTCAGTTCAAATTATTCTCGTCTATGGCAATTTTGAGATTTTTTTTTATTGATATTTAACCATGTAGATTACAAGTTTGATAGTGTACATCTTATTAAGGTAAAATATTTAGTTTTTATGGAAAGTTAACAGTCGCCATCTCTTAACACGTTGACGGACAGTAGACACAAGTGAAATTCGAAAATTGACACTAAAACATGCATTCTTGAATTGCGACGAATCAGAGGGATACGACGGAGGATAGTACACCTACCCTACTAAATTTTTTTTCGAAAACATGACACTAGGCTTCTACTTGTACGCTGGTAAATGCACATTTGTGCTGCTACAGCCGCAGTGTCTAAAAACGACCGTTTCGTATTGGACGGCTATTGGCGTCATGTCACATAGTGAACTTGAACTTGACGGCTATAGACGCAAATTTTCGTCAACGTGTTAAGTCCTTTTTGAAAAAAGAAACTGCATCAAAAAATATCTTCTGCAAATTTCAATATTTCAATCTTCACACCTTTGATTCACTCAAAAGTTTACCTATTCGTTAAATGTTTTAAAGTCCTTTTAACATATTTTAAGGCAAAGCTAGCAGAAATCAGAGACTCTTATCTCTATTCAAAAACGCATAAATGTACCCACATCTTTATATGATTCACATAACCAAAAAATGTTTTTTTTTTTTGAGCGGCGTACCAAGCACAAATAACAACACTAGCATTTGCGTGACATTAAAATACTTAAGTCAATTATTACAAATGTTTTTAAAATCCAAACGGCAAAAGTAAGCAGTTCAATGACATTTTCATGATATTGAATACTTTTATACCATAACATAAACCATAAAAAATATGAACAAAGACGCTCTACGCTTTTGGAAGAAAATTAAGATCCTGGAAATAGTTTCTGAATGTTTTCTAAAAACGCGTGATAAAATCGAAACAATAACCGTGATAAAATCGAGCATGAATTTGGCGAGTACTGAAAAAATCAAACAGAGATAAAATCGAAAAACTACTGTAATATCAAATACTCAAAGACTTTCTTGAATGGTGTAAGAAAAAGTTGTAATCTTATCTATTCAAATTTATAGAAAATGTAGAATTTAATTTTTAAACATGTTGTATGTCTGAAACTAAAGAATATCTGAATCCTTGATTGAATGAAGGATATCAGTGTTTTAGTTTTCAGTTAAGTTAATTTAGTTTATTAGTTTTCAAAGAACGATTTTGCTCAAAATCGATCAATTTTAAAATTTCCCTACACCATATCACCAAACTATAGGTGGCAGATAAAATATGACGAATGATTTTTAATAAGGATAGTAAAATCTTACAATATCAGTTATTAAATAGGCACCAAAAATGTTGTGTTTTGTAGTCATTTGCATTAACAAAAACAGGTGTTTTAGTAGTAAATTGTAATGTTGACGTTATTTGAAAAATATTTGGCATATTTGGATTCTGAAATTCGAGATAGAAGTACAGACGAACTTTCAAAAGCAGCAGTTTTTCAAAATTTCCGTTAATCTGTCAATAACGCTAGATTTTCACAATAAAAGAAACTTCATATCGGTTCTTAACAAAATTCAATAACTTTTCTTTAGATTCCAATAATAAGATCCCTCGGGGTTTCCTCCTGTAAATATTTTAAAAAAACACAAAATAAAATAATAAACACAAAACACAAACACAACACAACACAAAATAAAATGATAATTAACGCTCTCGGAAAAGAGTATGTTAATTATTTATTTTTGGTTTCCACGTGTGGTATGTAGGAAGTGTTACAATGGAATGAAAATTTTGTTAGTTGCCGTTTCTCGCGAAACGTACCCCAGCATACATTTGTTTAGGTATATTTCGCAACAAAATTTGTTATACGTTTCATATACATTATGGAATCATCGCATAAAACTCGGAAAAAACAGCATTTACCTACCAAAGTGGAGGCAATATACATACCTAGGTACATATTTTTATCTCCTGGCTCGAACGATAAGAATTATACAAAACTGACTCTATTCAACACCTTATTCGTATATCCTGAAAGCATGCGAGGGAGTGCAAGTTTTGCTCTCAATGCATGCTAATCGTTGCCAGTGACATTATTTGCTGTTTCTCTCATTGGACAATTTTTCCAAATGAACCATCTGATTTTTAGCAATCTGGTTGCACTGCTTATCGCAGAGAGAATAAAAGGTTGTTTTCTCACTTGAATCCCGCTCTGGAGAAAAAATGGCAAACATAGCGGACTCTTTTACCATATCTTATTTATATCGACTTTAAGTAACGATTTTTACGATCGTTTACTTATTTGGTAGGAATTGCGATTCGCATTAACATTGTTTACGATTTGAGCTATCATTTCTATTACAATTTTATATTTGCTGGGACTGTGATTTGGTTATCGCAAAACAGACGAACGAGTTCTGATTTGCCGAATTGCGATAACATTTCATTCCACCACGACACTTCTTGAACTGCAGCAGAGACAGCCATATACTTCACCTCACATGTCGACATTGCCATATATTTCACCTCACATGTCGACATTGCCACGGTGGGTTGCCTCTTGCAGGCCCAGGGTGCTTTTCCACCTTAGAATAGGAATATGTATCCACTCGGAAAGTCCTTATAACTTCTAAGAATCTTGAGACTGCTTCCGGATTGTCGTTCTACATACAAACACGATATAGTAGCGTTCATGTGACAACGACTTCACATCAATCGGCCCACAGATTCAGATCAGTATGGACCAGCTCCAGACATACCTCACCCTCACTTTCCTTGGAGATCTTGACGCCGTTGACCAAACTGTTACCAAGTTTCCTGACTCCATCAAGGTGTCGTCTTCGATATCAGACATCCAAACTGTCAACTGATGAACAAGCTAGTACGCTTCCCGTACGTTGTTCCAGTTTGAAAATGTCGCTGGAACGTTTTCCAGTCACCGTTTCACTTGAGGGTCTGATCATCAGACTCTGATGTTATCCAGCAATTCGCGAATTTTTGTCATATGAACACTCGCCCCAGAGTCGAAAATCCATTTGTCGTTTTTAACAGCTTGATGCGTAGAGAAATCAGTGAAAAAACCTTGTCGAACTTGGTGCTGTTACAATCTTTAGCTAAGTGTCCGTACTTTTTTTTTGTACGGGATTTTCATCCTCTGGGATGATCCATCCCTAAAAGTGTCCGTAGTGTCCGTGTCCGTACTTGTGGCATTTTCGTTAATTTGGACCTTCAGGGGGAACCAATTTCGACTGTTTGCTGCTACCGCTGCATCGACCACTGCCATCGTATCGCTTTTTTTTTTATAAAAGTGTCGCATCAACCTTCGGGATTTGAAGCTCTTGTAGCAACTTTGTCTTGATTGCATCTCTAGTGATGGGGAGCCCGGGATTCTCCAGAGCAATTATTATGGGACGGTACTCCGAAGGAAGTCCTGCTAGGAACATGGAACCAATCCTCTCCTCGGATATTTGGAAACCGATGTTGTTCAGTAGATGTTCAGACCGCGGTCCTCGAATGCGGATTGAAATTTCTCTCATACCTTTAGAGCAGTGCTGCCGTCCACACGCTAACTTTTGGCTAACTTTGTGAGAAACATTTGAACTTTGCTCACGGAGATTTTGCAGTTAGAAGAACATCTTACATGGGCCTCCCACAGGGTTCATGTTTGAGTCCACTTTTGTACAACTTTTATGTGAGTGACATCGACAGCTGTCTCTCTGAAGGCTGCACTCTAAGACAACTTGCAGATGACGGAGTAGTGTCTGTCACAGGATCTACTGAGTCTCATCTGCACAGGCCTTTACAAGATACTTTAGACAGATTGTCTTCCTGGGCTTTGGGGCTTGGGATTGAGTTTTCCCCTCAGAAAACGGAAATGGTTGTTTTCTCTAAGAAACGTAGACCTGCTCAACCTAAGCTTCAACTCCTAGGCAGAACGATCACTCAATCGAGGAGTTTCAAGTATCTTGGGGTTTGGTTTGATTCCAAGTGTACCTGGAGAGCCCACATTGAGTATCTGAAAGGAAAATGCCAACAAAGAATCAATTTTCTCCGATCAATTACTGGCACCTGGTGGGGAGCCCATCCAGAAGATCTTATCAAATTGTATCGAACAACTATTCTATCCGTTATGGAATATGGTAGCTTCTGTTTCCAGTCAGCTGCCAAAACTCACCTCATCAAACTAGAGCGTATCCAATACCGTTGTCTCCGTATCGCTTTGGGCTGTATGCCCTCAACACACAACATGAGTCTTGAAGTTTTGGCAGGAATACTCCCTTTGAAAGATCGATTCAATTTACTATCACTTCGGTTCCTCATCAGGTGTGAGGTCATGAACCCATTGGTGATTGTAAATTTCGAAAGGTTACTTGAGCAAAATGTTCAAACCAGATTTATGTCTATATACCATATCCTCATGTCAATGCAGGTAAACCCTTCTTCGTATTCTCCAACTCGTGTTTGTAACCCAGACTACGATCATTCTTCTGTCCAGTTTGATTTGTCTATGCAGCAGGAAATTCGTGGAATCCCGGATCCGCATCGTCCTCTTCTGATTCCAAGAATTTTCGAAGCTAAATATAGACACGTCGATGCTGATAAAATGTACTTTACCGATGGATCACTTATAGAGGAAACAACAGGATTTGGAGTGTTCAACGAAATATCCAGCGCATCTCACAGTCTCCAGTCACCATGCTCTGTATATGTTGCAGAGTTAGCAGCTATTCACTGGGCTTTGAATAGTATCGCCACACGACCTATTGAACACTACTATATTATAACTGATAGTCTCAGCTCTGTTGAAGCAATCCGCTCTATAAAACCAGGAAAATTCACGCCGTACTTCCTCGAAATGATACGAGATATATTGACCACTTTATCAAGACGTTGCTTTTCTATCACCTTTATCTGGGTCCCCTCACATTGCTCAATAGCAGGCAATGAGAGGGCAGATTCCCTTGCAAAAGTGGGTGCGATGGAAGGCAACATTTACCAGCGTGAAATCGTATTCAACGAATTTTACTTCTTGGCTCGAAGAAACTCTCTTGTCAACTGGCAGCGTAGATGGGACGAGGATGAGTTGGGTCGGTGGTTCCACTCGATTATCCCAAAGGTAAGCCTTAAACCCTGGTTTAATAGATTGAACCTGACTCGGGATTTTATTCGTATATTTTCCCGTCTCATGTCCAATCATTATTCCATGAATGCGGTACTCTATCGTTTAAATATTGCTGGCAGCAATTTATGCGGATGTGGTCTAGGTTACCATGACATCGAGCATATTGTTTGGTCGTGTGAGGACCACCTATTCGCCAGAGCGAACTTTATAGATTCCCTTCGGGCCCGAGGAAAACCACCCGACGTTCCAGTGAGGGATGTATTAGGTATGATGGACTTGGACTATATGTTCGAGATATACCTTTTCCTAAAAGCTATCGATCTTCGACTATAATTCTCTTTATTTTCATATTTCCCTTTCTATCTTTCTTTTTCTTCAAAAAAAAAAAGTGAACTAGATCTAAGTACACAATTGTAATCAAACAAAACGAGTTTGGCTCCTTAAAGCCTAAAGGTATGAGCCGTTTCAAATAAATAATTTACAAAAAAAAAAAAAAAAACTTTTGGCTACCCCTTAAAGGCGTAAAATTGACCCGTTATTGAGAACCTCCACGATCTGTCAAATAACGGGCCATTTTATCGGATCAATATTACCCCTTATTTCGAATAGCTCGATTCCCTTCAAAAGGCGTTGTTTTAGATGTTGTCAAATCCAAAGCGTTATTTTTTCTTCGATGAATTAGTCATGAAGAATGAGAGATTGCTTGGTAAGTTTTTAAGTTAAAATATAAATAACATTTTTTTAAATTAATCAGGTAAATATTCATACAGAGCATGACACCAGCAGATGCGCAATCTCAGACGAGCCCCCAAATATAAAAAAAAACACGGAGGAATTGATTTGAAGTCAGAATCGTAGTTGATTAAAAAGTTACTAGTAAGTTGTTTTATTGGTTTCATTGTTTTTTTTTTTATTTCAAATTTAATCTCCAATCTTGTTTCAGAATACATTCCAAGCAACGTGGGACGTTTCATATAATTGATGAACAACAATACATATACTAAAATTGTGAGGAAAACAATCCTTTTATTTCAAAGAAAAATGTTTAAAAAGCACTTGCACATATTCCAATAAACAAAATGAAACAATAACATTTTGGTTTTACTAATTTCCCAGCAAACGAATTTTAATAAAAAAGAGCTCCTCCACCAAGCGCAAGCATTTCAAATAAGGGGTAATTTTGATCCGCTACAAGCATTTGAAATAAGGGGTAATTTTCATCCGCTACAAGCGTTATCAAGCTGAGTACTCCTTAAAGGGTAAAGGGACTTTATCCGTAAAAAGGAGTTCTCCCAGTCTTATTGAATAACGGGTCAAAAGTATCGTTAAGGGGTAGCCAAAAGTTAGCGTGCATGACGTGGACATAATTGAAGGGATCGATCAGCAATATCGCCTTTGCTCGTACCTTCTTATCCTTTGCACCGTCGACGGCTTCGTATGTTCCATTCGGCTTGCGCTCCGGCTTAACCGTACTCTACAACTCATCGAGTTCTAGATGAGTTAGCACGAGTTTTTCGATTCCGGGGATGCTTTCTTGTAGGATCCCTACAAAAATCTTCCTACAAAACGGCCAGGCTTATAACCTGATTGAGAGAGTTAAAGTTATATCAAAGACGTGTTGTTTGTACACGCAAAATAATCTGCACGTAGCGGCTACGTGAAAATCTATATATTTTTTATCCAATTGATTTTCACGTACACAGCAAAAATTATTTCCTGTAAAATTACGCAAATGTCCTGTAACAAAAGGGAGCAGGACATTTACCGTAATTTTACAGGTCGAAAAACGAATTACGTGACATTTAATTTTCAGTGTACAACTTTTTTACAGGACATTTGCTGTGATAATAAATGAATCTTCGTTAATTTTCAAGGAAAACAATTTAAAATTACAGGTTTTGTTGATTACAGGTTGATTTATTTTAAAGGTTGCAGTTTCAGTGACACGTAATTGTCAAAAAAAATTTCTGTGTAGTTGCTACGAACAAAACATGTAAACCTTCCCCTAATAAGAATCGTTGCTTCATGAATGTCATCTAAAATTTACGTGAATTTAAGATGGTTGGAATTTGGTTTGGTGGACTGTATCCATAGGTCACTGGTTCATATCCGGCTCGAAGGACCAATGTCTTGGCAATGGACTGTATTTTTTGGCGAACTAATGAAAACACTCGCTTAATTAGCACTACAATTTTACTCTTTATTATTCTCAACTTTTTCTCTTATATTCACTTTGAAAGGTCACTTGTTGGTAGGTTACTTCACGAAGGACGACGTAAAAACACGCGGATCAGATTAACAACTCAATGTTTCGGCAGTGTGGACTGTATTTTGGGCTTAGGTAAAATTCCAAACTTTCGGATTCGTAGAATGAAGAAGAACACAAACTTTACTTAAACAGTTCTCTATATTAATCTTTACACGTCTTAAATCGATAGTATATAACACACGCGGAATCTAAATTCAACTGACTCACCTCGCTGTGCGAGGCTGTATTTATACGCATATCGAACCTTCTGGAATCTTCCGGGAACACAAGCTTATAAATGGATGGATGGTTCTGGAACCTTCTAACAGTATGAATGGTGTGGAAGCAAACAGAATATCCAGAACGTTCGAAAGCACGTAGGTGTTACATCAACTAGAACTTCTAGAATATTCTGGAAGTAAATAATTCTTCAAGCTGATGACAATTGGCTTGAACATACTCCCGCCCGGAAGTACAGGAACTTGAACGTTGCTCATTATTAACATTAGGAACTTCGTTAGGTCTCAACATGGATTTCGGGTTTGTCGTATCAAGGCTAGAACTTATCAAAGCTTCGATTTGTTTGAGTAGACTGTGGTAGTTGATATCACTCTGCGCTTCACATTGTTCAATATTGGATTTATTCTGTTGCTCGATGAAAGCGGTGTTTGCTTGAACAACTGGACCAATTGAGGGACATCGGTAAGGGGTAGGATGATCACCAACTGGGGCTACAGCTTCCGTTTGCTTTAAAGGCTGCCTGGTTGAAGGTGGAAACATTAACATAGCGTTCGATTTGGTATGTTTGGTCTGGTTTTCGGCGTGCAACAATGTGTGGTGACGTCTTTGGCATTTGACGCAGGTTTTGTTCGAATAACAATTTATGCTCCGATGTCCTCGTCGCAGGCAGTTGAAGCACATTTTTAGATTCCTTACTTTGGAGAGTCGACTTTGGATCGATAGAGTCTTGAATTCCGAACAGGTAAAGTTGAAATGTCGCTTACCGCAGAAATCACACCATATAGGAGGTTTGCTGGTTGTTACTGCTGACGTAAATTTCGTTTGGATAGAATTATTTCCGTATTGACTCGGCTGTTGCTGGTTAGTTTGCGATGAGGAACTATTGCAGCGTTCGAGGATAAAACAATGTTCTTTAAGAAATTTAATGGTTTCGGAGTAGCTTGGCATGCTTCCATTCTTGACGGTGCTTTCCCAGTGGAAACGGGTTTCTTTATCTAATGCTGACGTCAACAAGTGGATCACCATCAGCTCAGACACACCTGTGAATTCTTGATCCAAAAACTTGAGGCCCTCTACATGCCTAGTGCACTCGTCAACTAACGCTCTTAACTCTGTATGGTTTTCCTTAGAAGTTTTCTTAAGATTGAACAAACCGGCGATGTGGGTGTCAATGAGGTGACGCTTGTTCTCGAACCTCTCCTCTAATATTTTCCAGGCGTGTTTGTAATTTCCCTCATTGATGGTCTTGGTATCAATGAGACCAGCTGCATGCCCTACCAAGGCTTTTTCGAGGTGGTAAAGTTTGATGGCTGGAGAGTCAGGCGATTTATCTACCAGATCCTTGAATATGGCTTTGAATTTTGGCCAACTTTCGTAGCTTCCATCGAAAGTTGGGATTGGCATTTGCAGGGGCTGGTGGACAATCATAGGCGAAGACGTGGTAGAAGTAGTGGAGCTTGAAGATATTCTGCACGATTGCTCCTCGAGTGCAATCATAACCTCTAAATAAAGGTCTTCAAATTTCGCAAAGTGGTCATCATGTGGACTACGTTCTCCAGAGGGAACCATATCCAAAATTTGTCTATGGAGTGAGCGGTATTCAGTACGAGCTTTTTCTAACATCACCTGGAAGGCCCTGACTTGACCTTGGGATAACAATTGTATTTCGCAATCTTGGAGGTGCATGGAATTGAATATGCGCTTAACTATGCTCTGTTCCATGTTTTTCTGATGAATAAGAATGTTTATCCTGTCCTCAAATGCTCCGGCTTCGGCCAATTTACGAGGCTTTTTCTTAGATCCCATATCCTTTGGAGTTGAACTGGTGCTTGCCATTCTGATTCAAGGTTGGACTAAGCTCACGGTTTTTTTACGTAATACAGCACGGAATCCACTGATTTTAGAAAAGAAGAATCTGGAACAGTTCAGCTTGGAGAAACACTACACTTCCAAACAAACTTTTGAAATGTCTCAGTGACGGTTTGTACACTTTTACACTATCTACACATCGGATTGTTCTCACTTCATGGGTAGTTTGGAATCGACGCTTAATCACTTAATCCGGTTCGATTAGGACCAATGTTTCGGCAGTGTGGACTGTATTTTGGGCTTAGGTAAAATTCCAAACTTTCGGATTCGTAGAATGAAGAAGAACACAAACTTTACTTAAACAGTTCTCTATATTAATCTTTACACGTCTTAAATCGATAGTATATAACACACGCGGAATCTAAATTCAACTGACTCACCTCGCTGTGCGAGGCTGTATTTATACGCATATCGAACCTTCTGGAATCTTCCGGGAACACAAGCTTATAAATGAATGGATGGTTCTGGAACCTTCTAACAGTATGAATGGTGTGGAAGCAAACAGAATATCCAGAACGTTCGAAAGCACGTAGGTGTTACATCAACTAGAACTTCTAGAATATTCTGGAAGTAAATAATTCTTCAAGCTGATGACAATTGGCTTGAACAGTGAATGTTACGTGAAATTATTAGTATCGAAATGTTATTTTAATCAGTTTCATTGTTTCTATTAATCATTTATACTATTACTATATTTCGAACGTGGCTTGTGATATAGCTCTGTTGGCAAGTCTGTTGTCTCCTCAGCCGATGTTCGTGAGTTCGAGCCCAAGAGTAAACATCGAACACAGTTGTACCGGATAAGTTTTTCAATATCGATCCGCCAACTGTTACGTTGATAAAGACGCGAATGCCATAAAGATGGTAAAACGACTATAATCGAACCAAAAAAACTATATTTGGAAAAGCATTTTAATAATAATTCAACTATAAATTTACGTATAATCGTTTATACTGCGGAATATTTTCAACTTATAGTTAATTTGCCATTGCATCTATTTTTTCTATTGCTGATATAGTACCAACTATGTTGCTGTGCCTGTAAAGTTATAGTAAAAATTAAAATTTATATTAATATGCCACTTGCAATCTTGACTTACCGGTAGATGCATTTGAGGACCACCAGTTTTGCAACTTCCGGCCTTTCACTGAAAGCCTTGATCCTCCAGCCGCTGCAGGATTGAGAAATGCATCACCATCATGTCTTTTTTCTACGACACCAGGGCCACTGTCGTCGTTCAGTACTAGAAATTAAAAAAAAAAACAAATGAATAATTTAGAGAAAATACGATGAATATCTTTCTACTCACTGCATTGCTTGCTGTCTTTTTTTTACGGTTGTCCTCTTTCTCGACATCGATGTTGGGCATAAAATCAGCGAGAACACTATATTCTTTCACTTCAATTCCACGCAAAGTTTGTGGGGACAAAGACTGACGAATGAATGTTCCGTTTTTTATCTTTTAAGAATCGCATATGCTACAAGCCCGTCAAAAAAGCTCCAAACGGATTTTAGATCATTTACGTGAATTTCATATGTCGTCTATGTGGAAGGAATGAAGTTATTACAAAATCACGTAGAATCGATGAGATGCAACAAAATCTTCGTTTACGGGAAAAATACTGTAAAAAAATTTCTAAATTATTTTGGGTGTAGGAAGTGTTACAATGGAATAAAAATTTATTTGGTTGCCAACTATAACCAATTACAACGGTATAAAAAAATGTAATGTTACGTTGCACGGAATTTTGAGTTTTTCGAATAAAAACAAAAATCGCTTGAAGAGACATGTAACAAACACAAACAAATATTCACAGTTTAGAATATGAATTTTATAAATAGAATGGAAACAAATTGAAAAGTATCTTAAAACTTATTCACTATTTCCTTCAAGCTAGAAGTACCACATTTTTAACAATGGGAAGCAAAAATGATACTTAAAAGTAAAAAGAACCCCCTTTGAGATTTATATAATAAGTACTGCTCGGTAAGACAGATCATCAAGAATGTTCTCATTTGACTGGCTTTAGCCGATGCATTCTCTGAATCCGATTACCGTCCAAGAAGTGCAAGAAGTGTACAGATGAGTCGGGACAATTAACCTCAAAAACTCTCGGTACAAATTTCAGTGCAAAAATTGGGCAGTCAGCCGACGAATACGATCGTTTTTGAGGTTAATGTTCCCAAAATTGAAAAGTATTAGTGACACGTCCTGAGTTATGACACGAATACAATTAGCGGCAAATAGGACTATTGATGGCACTGTTTCAAGTCAATTTTTAACGTAGTTTTTTGATGATGGCATTTGAAATTCTACACACTTGTTTGAAGATTTTTAGTACGAGCTTGTTATCGGTGGCGTTTATATCAGAAACTGCGAAATATAGAAATTTTCGTTGTTGAATTTCGGAGAAAATAAAGATTAAAGTTGAAAGTGTGCGGCCATTGGTGCTTTCACGGTATATTAAATTATTTATGATATTTCAACCTTATTAATGATTTTATTAAAAACTTAATCATTAATTTACCAAAAGCAGGTGTTCAACGTCTTTCGTGAACAGTGCCGTGACCGAGATTCGATCTCCACCGAAATCGAATGCTTTCTCTAGGCTACGGACGGTGGCGTAGATGGGGACCTTTATGAAACCCTTAATAAACCTACTACAGAAACCTTACAGTGGTTCCCATCTATTAATTGAAGTAGTCGAGTGATGGATCAGCCTGAGAATGTTAATTGAGTTATGTACAGAACTTCATTTGAAAGGTTTAAAAATATATAAATCAACCAAGAAGGACATAATAATTGTGTCATTCAAGATACTATATGTTGACGACGAGTAGTTAATAAACGATATAAGTACACAATAGTGTAAGTGAGTTGCCACAGCAACTGAACAATATCTGATGAAAGAAAATGTGTAAGTATAGGTACATACCTATTATTGGTTATCACTTAAGTCTAATGAACATTACCCAACGAGTGTAGAATACTTTTCACTTCTTGTGCTCATGCTGGAACGTGTGATAGCTCAGAATGGCTAATACTGGATGAAACATATTTAACACTAGAAGGACCGGCAAATTGAATATACCTATTCGGACCGCGACCAGTCAAAATGACTGGTAAAGGGAAAATTTTTTATATCTTAATATTTTTAACTTTTTTCTTTTCAAATTTTTTTGTTATTAATTCGATATAATTTTTGTTATAAAATGGAAATATTTTTTCACCATGGGTGCACGGAATCACCTCAATTTCGCATAGTTGCCGAATGCGCGTATGTCATAAAATGAATATTTCAAATAATTATCAAAAAATTAAAACACATTATCAATTTAATTATAAAATCATGTTAGATGGCTATAGGTATTGACCATGGGTGCACGGTTTCACTTCAATTTTGTTTTAGTAGATATTTTCTAGCATCCACCGCTCTGAAATTTTTCAACACGTTGCCTATAAATTATACCTGATATTGTAGGTTTTGAAGCATACTTTTTCTATAAGTAGAGAAATTCACCATGGGTGCACGGATTTACCGCCATTCATCCAAAATCAATTTTTTTTGCATGCTAAAGGTAAAGAATAAAGACTTTTATAGATTCAAATGAAAAATTGTGTTAAATACATGTTTTTTTACTATGAGTGCACGGATTCACTGCGTTTTAATCAAATATTGAACTTTTGGCAAATTTTTGAAAATCATTCTTACAAATATTAACTAAACCAAAGTCGAAACCATGTCTTTCATGTTGAGACATAGTGATTAAAATAACGATTTTTATTTTAAGTTCCGTTTTTTCATTCCTGAAAATTCCTGGCGGTTCCCAGTATCGGCAAGAAAACACTTGGGCTCAAACCCCATAAGTTGCCGACAGGTAAGATGTGTTTCTTCTTATAATATTAATGTTTAATAAGAATGTTCAATCAGTTGCCAGCTGGCCAGGTATATACACGGGTGCCGGAATACCTGTAAGTGAACTTCCATTGGAAATTTGTCGAACCTAATAATCTAAGAATGCATGCGAATACATACTTGGGCAGAAACTGCGGTGTATCCGTGCACCCATGGTGGATAACCAACATATAAAAAATATTCCATGCACCCATGTTGAAATATCATTTAAATTATTCAGTTTCATAGCTGATGTCTTCAAATTTGAATAAGTGAGTACACAATTCATAAATATTTCACTCATTCTAGCTTAGTATAAAACATATTTATCACCGAAAACTACTCGATTTCGCGAATGGACATGTATTAAATCTAACATAACTTTTACAAATCTTGATGAAATTTCGCCAAATTTTGACAGAAAGTTTGATTATAGTTGAGCAACAAAACGGACTAAAAAAATTGGGAGTCAAGTGCTTGAAGCGCCACACAGCGGTCAATCCGAAAACTTTTTCTACAAATTTTCATGACTTCGCATCGGAAATCAATAATTTCATAACGAATGACACACTTCTCTCCACAATAAATCAACTAGGACTCATTGTCTTAAATGTAGATTGCAAATGAAACCAAAAACAAGCGAAAAAAATTTATCTTGTTTGAGTTATAGGGTAGTGAATTTTACCAGTCATTTTGACTGGTCACGGTCCGAGTGTCCATGGCGAAATTTTTCTCGCTTATTAAAAGAACTAGTGAAATAAAAAATACACAGTTTTGTAGAGATTCAAAATTCATGAAATGTCGTATTTTTTGCGAATTTTTAGAGCGTATTGTTTAAAAGATATTCAACAAACAAAGTGTCCAACCAGTCATTTTGACTAGTGCGGTCTTTCTAGTGTTAAAAAATAGACTTCTTGACTCCGGAAAAGTAATATTTAGAAAACGTTGATCGATACATTATGTGATTAAAATTGTATTTTTGACAAAACCGTACATTTGACTTATTCGTTATTTTTTCTTTCGAGAATACAGCAAAAGTTTGGCAAAACATTTGATGCTAATACATACCTACAAACATCAACTAAAATGACTAACATTATCCAAAAATCGTTAAAACACGTGTTGTCTATAAACTGCTACGAATAGAAAGATGCGAGTTATCAATTCGAAGACAGTTTGTTTGTTGATGGCAGTTTCCAGTATTTTTTTTTCGAAACACTTCGCAACGAGGGCACAGATTTGTAAACCTTTTTAAACATCGTAATAAGCACAACAAAAGCATTAGAACACCTTTTCAAAACACGTGGGAAATACGTTAAACATATTCATCACCTAGATGATTTGGAATCGAACTGAAGGCAAGTCAATCTCGAACGAATGCAGAAGGCTACGTAACGCAAGATGTTATGAGATTTCGAGCATTTTTTCGCCATGGAACGAAAGCTGATAATTTCACACTTGAGCAAACAAGTGTTTTAAATGTATTTTATGGGTGATATTTGCAGAACGAAAAACACTCGAAAAAACAGAAATGATCTACTAGGCTTTTCGAAGCATTCTCGAGAAAAGTATAGCTGATGCAACATTTGAATTTTTAAGGAACTTAACATCTTCAATTCTTATCATTTTTAATTCTAATACTTGGTCTTATGGATTATGAAGATGAATACGATTTTAGTGACGACGTAAGTAAGAAGATATTTTCAATTTAAAGGAAAAATTTATATAACCATGTGCTGGGTGTTTGCGTTTAAACACGCCGGAACTGGTTGAATCGACGTTATCTGGATGAACGTGATCAATGTTCCTTTTTTCAATTTTAGGAATATACTGGCCCCGGAGGAGCCGAGCAGGAATTGGAGAAAGCCTCCAAGGATGAGTACAAGGTTGCCAAATGGCTGAAATCGAATGTCCCAACGAAGAAGACCAAATTTTTGAACCACAATGTCGAATACTTCTCGGCCATTCGAGCCGTTGATGCGCTGCTGGAGTCCAAGTTTGCCAAAGGGGACAACTGCTTGATGCCCCATCGGCAGGCTGCGATCGATTTTCTGGACGAAATGTTGCATCACAAATTTTTCCACCGCGCCAAGAAGGTGCCGGTAAGCGAGCAGGAACTGAGAGGAAAAAGTAAAAAATCGGCCGAAAAGGAAAAGGACAAGGGTAGTGCCAAGGAAGATAAAGCCACTGATGGCGGCGAAAGCAGTCACGCCGAAGGTGGCAAAGGGGACAGCAAAGCCGCTGCAGAGAAAGAAAAACGGAAGCGCAAAATCAGGCTGGAGATGCACCCAGAGCAGCTTTTTGTCGATGGGCATGAGGCATATGTCTGGTTGTACGATCCGATCCCGATGCACTATTGGATATTCGGAGCGCTGTTGGTGGTGGGAGCTATTGTGATCTGTTTGTTCCCTCTGTGGCCACCGATGCTCCGAAAGGGTGTTTATTATCTCAGTATAGCGGCGGCTGGATTCTTGGTTTTCATTCTTGGTCTGGCCGTTCTGAGGTTTGTCATCTTCTGTTTGGTATGGATTCTCACCGGTGGCAAACACCACTTCTGGTTGCTACCCAACTTGACTGAAGATGTAGGATTCTTTGCCTCGTTCTGGCCCCTGTATGATGTAAGTTTGGAAATATGATTTTATCTAGAACATCGTAAATGATTCACTTCTAAATTTTAGCACGAGTACAAGGACGGATCATCGGATAAAGACAAATCGAAGAAGAATAAGAAGAAGAAGCGTGACAAAGACAGCGATGCCGAGGATGGTGACACTGGAACCTCGGGTAAAATTCCGCCAAAGATTGATGAAATCAAAGAGCAAGAATCCGAGGATCAGCAAGGTAAAAAAACAGCTGAAGGAAGCCAACTTCGTCAACGAAACAAGGGCAAGGCGGCATCCGGAACTCCTGTTGCAGACAAGGAAGGCAATGTCAGTGATGATGGGCAGGATGAAGATCACGGAGATGAAGATAAAAAGTAAGTTATTATCTGGGATTCTTCTCTATATTTTTTGACGACAATTCTGGCTTTCTGGAAGGTAGGGCCAGAGCACTGCAACGAAGTTTCACACCTTAACAAAAATTTAAAAGACTACCAATCTCAACGTCTCCACCTCTGTACTGACAGATTGATCCGAAAATCATAAATACACTGTCTTTGTTAAATAAACCAAAATAATTAAGCCTTTTTTTATTTAATTTCAAACATTTTTCGCAATGACAAGATGTGGTAGTTTTTAAGAGCGTATGAAAGTATCTTTTTTTTTCTTTTAACGTTACTGAGGAACCTCCGTAAAGTCTTCCTCCGATCATTTTCCTATTACCAAATACCTTTTTCCCTAATGGGCGGCCGAATTCCTTTTTGCTTTATTGGGTTTTTTTTTCGGGTGAGTGGTCGTATCTCTCTTTGCCTCTATGCCTAATTGGGCATTATCCGGATGGACGGTCCAATACTTATTTACTCTTATGGGCTATCGAATCCCTCTTTGCCCTACTGGACTTTGCCCGGATGAACGGCCGAATCCTTCTTTGCCCTAATGAGCAGACGAAGCCATTATTACGCTAAAGGGCTTTGCTCAAATGAGAGGTCGAACCTTTCTTTACCCTTACAGCTGTATATGATCAGAGCTGGCGTTACTACCAAACACGGACAACGCCAGGGCGAGCTGCAAAAATAATCCACTGCCACGAATCGCCAATGTGAAGCTCCGTAACTATATCCTGTTGAGGTCCAATTCCAGACTGCTGCACAATTGTCCTTTTCGATTACTAGATACTGGAGAAGTCAGTTGAGTGCTTAAGTGAATTTTGAAAGCTTGTCTCTCCATGTACTTAAATGGCTCTCATTTCAGAGGCACATTCAGGTTATAACTATCAGACCAATACCGATACACTGATGGTCCAGGGCCGTTTGCCAATCGTCAAAATTAGTGATCACCAGCTCGGCTTTGTGGTGATCTAGGCGTAAGCTCTTGTAGCGTATCCAGTTCTCTATCATTTATTTATTTAAATGGTGTTCCGTCTCATGACGTAACCTGATGAACAATAAAACTCCACTACACTCGGTCCATGGCAACCGTTCTTCACCTTTCCGGCACCCCACATTCGCCAGATCACGTTCCACTAGGTCTAACCACCTCGCTCGTTGCAACCTTGCTCGTCTCGTTCCTACCGGATTCGTTGCGAATATCTGTTTTGCAGGACAGGCATTCTCGCAACATGTCCTGCCCAGCGTATCCGTGCGGCTTTCACCACCTTCTGGATAATGGGTTCGCCGTAGAGTCGCGAGCTCGTGGTTCATCCTTCGCCTCCACACTCTGTTCTCCTACACGCCGCCAAAAATGGTTTTTAACATTCGCCGCTCGAATACTCCGAGTGTGCGCAGGTCCTCCTCGAGCGTCTCGTGCTCGTAGAGAAAAACCGGTCTAATGAGCGTCATATGCGAGGGCTAAGTATCCTCGAGCTGCTTGTGGAGTCCATGGTAGGCACGACTTCCGCTGATTATTCGCCGCCGGTTCTCACGGCTGGTGTCATTGTCTGCGGCCAAGTCTTCGACTTTCTCCAGCTTGTCGCCGTCGATCGTGACCTTGTTATTACTGGACAAGCAGATTCGGTCGGTCTCGGATCCGGAGGCCAGCATGTCCTTCGTTTTAGACCAATCCTTTCTGCTTAGCTTTTCAGTTTGCGATAGATCTCCTCCACCGCCGCAGACGATATGCCGACTATATAAATGTCGTCGGCAAAGCAGATAAGTTGACTGGATCTGTTGAAAATCGTGCCCCGCATTTCGCCCATCGCTCGTCGAATAACACCTTCTAGCGCCACGTTGAACATCATGCAGGATAGACCATCGACTTTTCGAAGCCCCTTGCGCGATACGAATGAACTCGACAATTCACCCGAGATCCGCACACACTGCGTTCCATCCATCGTCGCCTTGATCAGTCTGGTCAGTTTCACGAAGAAGCCGTTCTCGTCCATGATTTTCCTTAGCTTGTCATGGTCGATCGTGTCGTATGCGGCTTTGAAGACGACGAATAGATGGTACGTAGGGACTTGGTGTTCACGGCATTTTAAGAGGACTTGCCGTAATGTGAAGTCCTGGTCCGTCGTTGACCGTGCTTCCATGAAGCCGTCCTGATGACTTCCCACGAATCTGTTTGCTTGTGGCGCTAGACGGCGGAGTAGGATTCGGGACAGCAATTTGTAGGCGGCATTTAGGACAGTGATCGCTCGGTAGTTCTCACAGTCCAATTTGTCGCCCTTCTTGTAGATGGGGCATATTACCCCCTTCTACCACTCCTCCGATAGCTTTTCTATGTCCCAGATCCGGACCATCAACCGATGTAGTCAATTGATCAACTTGTCCGGGTCTATTTTGATGAGCTCAGCTGCGATGCCATCCTTCCCAGCCTACTTATTGCTATTCAGCTGGCGAATGGCTTCCTTAACTTTACTCATCGTTGGGAGTGGCTCCTCTACGTCGTTGGCTACGCCGGCAATGTACCTTCCCCCACAGTCTTGATCTCCTGCATGTGCGCCGTTTAGGTGTTCATCGAAGTGCTGCTTCCATCTTTTGATCACCTCACGATTGTCCATCATGATGCCCCCGTCCTTATCCCGGCACATTTCGGCTTGCGGCACGAAACCTTTGCGGGATGCGTTGAGTTTCTGTCGGCAAGTTCAAATTCGTTTTTGCCGATAAGTTTGCAAGAGAGTGTTTGATGTGGCAAGGTATTGGCAGCTGTGGACGAAAAACCCCGGTTTTTGTGACAAATAAGACCATGAACTCCAAGATGTACAAGGAGGAGTGCCTGAGAAAACGTATTCTTCCGTACATTAGATCTCACTAAGGACCAGTAACGTTTTGGCCAGATTTGGCAAGCTGCCACTACAGCAAAAAGGTACTACAGTGGTATCGGGACAACGCGGGGGAAAAATGGCCGCTGAGGTCAGCGAACAGGGTGTCCAAACTATAATGAGTGGTATTCGACGAAAAGTTCGAAAATTTTGTGTTTTTATTTACGTCTCTCTTGTTGCGCTTACATATATACTCTCTCGATCCATCTCTTATATACCATCTTTAGTTCCTTACCAGCTGTTTCCAGTAGATACTGATATGTCGATGGGTCTCCTACAGTGTTTGGATTACTGACTAGCGCCTTCTTTATTTGAACTGACTTGAGGTTGTCGCGTAGCTCCTTCACCTATATTAGGTCTTCCTCACTTGAATCACGGTGGCTGGTAACGTTGTTCTCCGAGAACAGCTCATTGGTATCTATCACTCTAGTACGCTCTCACTGGCGTTCTGGCAAAATTTCCTAAAACATACCTTCTGTCTCACTTCGATAACCCTGCGATAAGAATTCTCGTGAAGCTCTCTGCACGCTTTGCCAGACACCAAAGGCCTTTAAAATATGTTTTATCGGTTTAATACCACATACTTTTGAATTTAAAGTAAACTAAAAAAACTGAGAATCTTAATGTTTAAATAAAAAAAATATATTTGTGAAAAAACAAACATTTATAGAATTCCTTATTTATTTTAGCTCGCAATCGGAAAGTGAATCGGAAGGATCCCAGCGATCGTCCACGGGTAAGGATTTTGAAATCGTCGATCATGACGAAGTTGAAACATCTTAGACCGGTGTTCAACAAACATGCTGGAACAAAGTTGTCTGCTAATATTACACAAAATCAAAAAAGAAATAATTTAAAAAAAAAACACATTCAATAAAAGGTAAACTATAAAAAACAGAAGCACACGGCGCTAGAGGTGAAGCGATAAAATATTGCAACATAAAGTTAAAACTTAAAACAACAATCTAATGGACATTCAAGATTTTTGAATTACACAGCCACTATAATCGTATCTGTATATTAGGATTTTTTTAGATGCAATAAACTTTCCAAGGTTTAGATTAGCGAACTTGATTTTCTAGCAGGAATTTCCAATGATCTACACATACCTACATAATATGTTTCCATCCATTCACCACTTCGTTGTAACTAATTGTGTGCTTCAAAACTTCATAACAGACACATAAATCTGTGCTTCAACCGTGGATGTAAGATGTAACTTGAACAAAAGTAGCAAAAGATTCATAGTATCCTATCGTAGGTATTTGTTTCCCTTACCTGATGAAGTTGTTTAACGATATTGACGCAGAAAAGGTGTATGAAAAAGAATCTGAACATTAGCAGCTAGTGAACTGTAAGCCCAAATTTTCACTCTGATTATAGTAGAGTACTCAAGTCAGTATAAACTTCAAACCAGTTTTGGAACCATACAAACATAAATTAAAAGACGTTAACATATTTATCAGAGTTGAGCATAACGCTATTGGAGTGAAAAAAAAAAACCAATTCACAGCAGATATCATCTGAAGTTTATTTGATTTGAAAAAACAAAAACTATCGAAGAATGTAAATTAGGAAAACTCCACCAGGGTCACTCAAACAAAAAAAACGATCCATCCCTTTTATTGCTCCTGTAGACCAAGCAATTCGGAGGACTTGAATGAAACTGTACATGGCTGAGTAAATCGAAGTAAATTTAATACAAAACACAAATGTGACACACAGTACACACATATTTATTTGAAGAAAAAAAAGATGAGTTTTTACAATTCGCGGTATCAATGGTGTAGAAGAATGAAACGAGAGGTGGTATCGATTTAAGATACGCAAAGTAAAATTAGTTATTGATGATTGATATACATTATTAAAAAAAAAAACGCAACGATTTATGATGCACGTGGTGAATATCACATTCCAGTGTTATGACATTGTCCTTTGCGTTCTTCAATTATCCACAGTAATTATGAATACCTACATTCTTGTAGAAGCCTCGTGACCAGCATTCTTGCTTTCTCGGAAAAAATTGACCCTTCATAATTATAATAACGAGATGCTCCGTCACGTGTGCGTTTCATTTGGGTGGTTGCAAAAAAGGCCCTTCAGTAATGATGGAAGTTGGGAGCTCGTTAAAACGAAAAGCCGTAGACGGAAACGAAAACGTAGAATATCGGTATCAGTCTGAATTCACGTTGTTCAGTTTATAAAATTTTATTGTGGATGTAAAGTTTAACTTATTGTTTTTTTTTTAATTGTTACTTCTGTTTATTTTCAGATTAAGTGATAATCCCTAGTGCAAATAATCACCATTCAATTGCATCACTCGGTAAGTTCAAACATTGTTTTCTTAAATCTATATTCCATACTTAATTTCAAATTTATGGGTGTTCTTAATAAGCATTTTGTAAAAAAAATAACATTCACCACATAATCAATTGCTCAGCGACGGCCCAAGATGTACCAAATCAGTCGAAGCGTGTAGAAGTAGATTATTTCCACCATACCCAGTACACTGAATCCGAGAAAAAGTCCGGCCGTTCCACCAATGGACACTGAAAGAGACAAGGGTTTTGATTATTTTAATTTTCTTTCAATTTTCTTTAAACAAATATCCAATTTTTTGGGATGTTTAGTACTTTTGACTGGCAGAAATTTCAGCTTCATGCATACCTAATAAATCTGTAAATGTAAACAGCACTTGTCGGTTGAATCGGATCAAGGGGTATCGCTTCATAACGATCAGTCCTCCATTGCTTCCCAGGAGCTTCCTCGTTCCAATTAGAATCTGGAAATATGAAACATATCTATTATTGCCTATAATTGCAGCGAAAAAATCATAAACGATTTGTCGTTAACAAATTTTAAAAATTAATTTAAACTTTCTGAAAAAAATGTTCCTATCTGATTTGACTCCAAGGGACTCTTCATGTTTGCCCGGAATATCCAAAACATAACATCAGCAAACATGGTAATTCTCGAGTTAATTCACTTTGTACTTTTTGAAGGACAACTAATCCATCCCAAGAAGCAAATAACGCTCTTAAAAGTGTTGTAAATTAAGGATGATATCTTTTACAAAAGCTTCATAAAAGATTTGTGTCGGACATTATTCGGAATAAATTATTCGGAAAACAGATCAAAAGACATCTATACACGACCAGCCGAGTCAACACTCACTAGAAAACGGCATCTTTTCGGTAAGAAAACATAAATTATAATCAGCAGAACTAACTAAATAAACACTATTTTAGTCCCTGAAGAAGATCCAATAAGGATCGAAACGTTAGAAACGTAAATCAATACGTCGTTTTTGCTAAAAATAAAACTGCAAGCCAAAAAACTTCCTCGAAAAAACATATTTCCAGTCGAATTTTTCCTACGAAATGATTTTGAGGATTAAGCTTCTCTAAGTTACAGAGTGGTCACTCATTCGAGAAAGTCAGAAAATGCCGGAAAAAGTCAGAACTTAAAATCCATCGGAAAACGTCGGAAATCTCTCCAAGAAATCGGAAATTTTTGGCTCAGCTGCACAGTTATTATATTTCAGTGCCTCTTATGCCAAGGATAACTGGAAAATTGTGAATCTTCCACTCAAACCATCTTTTAAAAAATTCAACAAAAAATTTCGAGCAACTAAATAATAATAAAATTATTTTTTCCAGTTGTTACCGAGAATAAGCTTGTAGAAATATGAGACTTTTCTATTTGTATTTCTTTGCGGTCTTCAACTTTCGTCTTTTTTCGTTTAAGAAACGTAATGTCGTAAAGTTAAAATTCGGAACATCAACAATTTAACTAAGCACAATTAAAATAACAAGTAACACATATATAATTAAAATTGAACTCCGATTTTGGGTCGATATCTGCATATGAAGTGTAGTCAGAGATTCGAATTTTACCTTAGTTGAATCTTTGAATTTTTCAATGGTTCAGAAAAAAGATTTAGAATTTAACATTTTGACCATTTAGTGAATTTCTAATGGATTTCGGTTTAACCAGGCCGAACTGAACGCCCTGAGTAAATTTTGAAACAACAGCGTTTAAATCTCATTTACCAAACCAAATGAGCGAATATGATTGATGACAATCACTTTTTTGGATTAAAAACTACTTATTCTAATCCTTACAATTCATCATGTTTGTTTATTTGTTTATTTTTCTGGGATTTTGTAACTATCATCATATTTGTCTGTTGTAGGAATGATTTGTACATTATACTGAAGTTTCTCAAATAAATCGGTATCGATTTTTGAATACGGCGAATGCGCCAAGACTTTTGTTTTGAGAAAAACGCATTCCAAGTTTCAGAAAATAAAATCAATTTCCTATTTAGCTGCGTACAATCATTTTCCTAAATAAGTCGCTAAAACGTTTTCAAATTGATTTAATTTCATCACCCGATCGATCAATATAGCTTTTCCATACTAATTACTTCAAAAAATTAATAAATATAACTGTGGACCCTTTTAGCACAGAATGGTGCTCTCATTTTGTTCATTCGCCAAATTGGAGCGCCCTTTTGAATTGCAGAATGACTGTTCGCCTTTTGGATCACTCATTAAAAAAGCAATATTCAAGCAAATTTCGGCTTGATGCGGGTCCAAATGATCACATTAGCACATGAGCACATTCAACGATCTTATAAATGCTGATTTGTGCTTCTCCTCGTCCTGGGAAAACAAATTTCAAAAACATCAATGCCCTTTTTCCATCTCGAAATAACTATTGGCCCTTTCGACCGACGAAATTTTGAGGGGAAATGGGCGAATGAACTGTGGGATTACACACTCATAAAAAAGCTCTTCGCCTTATTTAAAAAATAAAATTTAACTTCACTAAAAAAAGAAAAAATAAAAGGAGATCATATTTACGGATGTAAAATGAAGAGTTTAATACATTTATGTGATTATCTGGATTTGTTTACAGTTGGCGCATTCGCCGTATTCAAAATTCGAGGACCGAAATGCTTATGAGGTCGAATTCCTACAGTCCTCCGGTTTAAAATAAAAACTAATAAAATATATTCAGATGAAATGTTAAGGAGTAAGTAATGTAAATTTTTGGTATTATTGTAGTTACATGGATAAAATTTTCGAGTTATCATCAATCGATTTTTTTTAAATGTGCCTTTCAATAAAAATGAGCTTTTAATCACATTCATACTCTAATTAGAGAATTTCCTGATACAAAGCAAAAAAAAAGATTCCTTTTAATTCAACCACGGTAGATGAAAAGTACAGATACCGGTATTTCGATAGCAACTTACTATCTACTTGGAATTTCCGACGAAACGAAATCTTTCCACTTTGCCTTAAATACCTCTTTGTATTCTATAAAAAGCAATAAGTTACAGTAAATTACTCATTTTCTCTTATATCATAACTGTTTTAAGAAAAAAATCATAAATTTCCCAAATCAGTACAATTTCTGTATAATTTCAAAATTTTGTGCATTTTCTGAATTAGCTTAGGCTTTTTCTAAAAGTTCTCAGTGACTCTAAAATTGGGTTCCTTAGCGAGATGTAAAAGTGCGCCGAGTAAGGGCCAGTCAGTTAAAAAAAAAAATTAAAATGAAATCCCTTATTAAAAGTAGAAAACCGTTGAATAGAACTTTTAAGAGTGATTTTTTAATCGGTTTTTGAAAATCGCGAATTTCGTGAGACTATGCGGGAAAAAGTCGTGGAAATGCGGAAAATTAAAAATTGCATTTTTATTGGTCACCCTGAAGTTAAGTTAAATTTGTACAGCCTGGGTTTTTTCCTATTACAACGCAAAAAAAAGGCAAACATTTAGAATTTTAGTTGACGAGTTTGGTATGACAAATCATTTCCAAAAAAGATTTAAGGTTTAAAAATATCCTAAAAGGCGTCATAGTACCCAAAAACTAGGAATATTTTTAACCGGAATATTTGAAAATTTACAAAATTTTAGTTCGCAGACATGTGAATGAACTTATTCGAAAAAAACTCTCCTTACAATGTTCTTCTTCACTTTCTCAAATGATGGAAAATTTATTATTTGTGTCACTAAATACAAAATTTAAATTTGAAGAAAAAGTTTTGACTCAAACACTATTATTCTGAAATATTCAAGCTATTCATTAAAGTGTATCGAAAAGAACACTTTGTAAACTTTGTCTTAGGTATCTAAATCCAACTACTGAACTTATTGAACTATGTTTGAGATACTTGAATGTGATAAAATTTTATCAAGAAACTTTATTATTCTACATACACGGATAAAAAACTCTATAGGTTGTTATCAAAATTCGTATGGTTGGCTCATCTATATCACATATTTTTGGTTGAACGCATAATATTACTTAATCAACATCGATAACTACAAACGAACTAGCGTTTATGTAAAGTTGATTTGGCTGTAGAGGATTTCTCAACCGCATATCGCTAAAATAATTCATCAGCTAGTAGATTTGGCTATATTTTCCTAGTCTACATAATAATATCTGATAGTTATTTTTTAAATATCACTGATGCTTGACTAGACCTTGAATTTCGTATGAACAAGCAAGTAAATTGTCTGACTTAGAGGAAAAAAAAGCCAGTATTTATTTCTCGTGAAAAAAATCAACCAACACGAAGCGGGAAGGTAAATATGATTTATTTTTTTCAGTTGATTTTCTTTTCAATTTTTTTTAAATGATTTCAGATACATATAGAGATGTGTGGGTGCATTTTGACCCCGAGGGCCTATCCGAAAGATGGAATAATAAACAGCGATGAACAAGATCATATCACGTAAGTTACATAGTATTCTTAATTTATCACAATCATATTTTCATAAGAGCTTTTATTTTATTTCAGGGCGCCGGCAGTTCAACTTCCACCGAAAAAAATAATAACAGCATTTTGTTTCAGGGTCATGGCGCTGGCTCCCCCAGCAGAAGCAAAAAAAAAACGATGCGGCGGTTGAAATTAAAATTCATGCCACTAATCGTGTATGAAATTCAAATTAAAAAAAAAAAAAAATAAATAAAATTGTTTCATTTAAAAAAGAAAAACAATGCATTTTATCTGTTCCAATTAATTTTATTAATATTTTGAATCAACGATTTCCCACGTTCACGGGGAGCAGTATTTACAGTAGAAACAGTCATACGAATGATTAAATAAAAATTCCTGTTGGATTCTTAGCATCGATGCGATCGCTAAATCAGCCATTTATCCTTCCGTGGCAAAGTATCTTCTGATTGTTGGCTTGAATGTATTTTCGGGTCAGAACCAAACAACCATATTTATGTTCATGTAGACGCGTAAAATAACTGATAAATCTATATATTTTTCTGCGTGTATTTGTGTACAACACTCATAACTCGATAACTCAAAAATATTAAATTTTTAGAATTTGGTCCAATCGTTTCTGCGATAAAGAATTCCAAATTTCGGTGTTTTCGGGCGTAGATTTCTTCGCGGTCCTTAATGTGTTATTATTGAAAGGCAAATTAAAAAAAAACTTTTAATTGTTGGATTTGCGAAAAAAAACATCCAACTCGGGTGAAAATGTTGAAAATGTTTTTTTTCTTGAGAGCAGAAACAGATTTATGACTTGAGCTAAAGCTTCTAAAATTATGAAACCATTATAATATTTCTCGCGTGAGCTTTCATTACGTCGTATGGAACATCTCAAGAATTCACAGAAAACTGCTGCAAAAGTTATCAAAACAACTTTAAAATTTGTATCTGACCTAAAGAATATATTGTTCAGGCTACAAATATTCTAAATGGAAAGAAGTTGCGACTAGTTTATGTCAGTTTTTGTATTTTTTCCTAATAAAACTCTTTGTTTACATTTTGTTTCATACGACGTAATGAAAGTTCACGCGAGATTTCATCAAACTTTCTTGACAAACCGGTTTCGTAAATCATTTTATATTTGTTGGAGCTTTAAAAAAAACGTTTCAAGATAACGGTAAGCTTGCGAAAACAAAAGGCTTCCCAGTGTTGGAAAATTTTGACAAGACCCGTTGAAATTGAAAAAAAAAACAAATTCTCCTGTTCAGAACATTCTCATGAAAACTACTTGTTTTTTCATCAATTTACCTACTGTGATTCGACTGACTGACTTATCTTGATTATTTTGGTATTTTCTTCAGCAGTTTTATTATCAATGAACGTGCACCGACAGAGTTCAACTATCACTGTCAAGGTTGTGTTTTCCTTTTTGAAAGTTCATCTATAGCTTTCTCAGTTCACTCGAGAGATCAGTGAAAATTTGAAATTTAAAATATCAAAGGTCAATTTTTTTTTGAAATCTTCAAAAATTGATCGTTGTGCTAAAAATTGCTTCATGCAGGCTGATGTCGCTTCAACTAAACATCGAAAATCATAAACCAAGTGCGCATAAGTGGACCAATGGCCCCAGAATCGGCTAGATGATCGTTCAACACAATTCGGCGGATCTCTTTGTAAAAAAAATGACCTCAAACTCCGCTTACTACTTGACCGCTACTGTTGATTCTAAAAACTAGTCACACCATGTAAGACACATTCTATGGTGCTCTCGAAGGCGTAATCGGCGGCGGTTCCTCTACACCTCGAGGAGTACTCCTGGAGAATCAATCGACCAGGTTTGACAATCCTTATCTGAATCCTAAGCCTTCTTCTTCTTCTTTTTTAGTTGTGGATTGTGGAAATCCACGAATGGATTGGTGACAATGACCATATATCCAGCGGTGTTCTATATTTGTTCGGTTGTTACGTTATCGGACAGAGTTTTGTTTTGTTAGGAAGATTTGCTAATAGTTTTACAAGTTCATCTTTGAGAGTTTAAGGAATTCTAAAATTTCTTTTAAAAGCCTCAAGCCCAAATTTTAAATCCACTCTCAAAACCGATCAAGTTTCCAGCCCAGAATGTCAACGTAGCAAAACAGCCATTCCACAGCCAGCTTTACCTCTGTTAAATATTTGTCAAATTAGAGAATATAAAAAGTAAAATGAAAACCTTATTTTTCTTATTTTCACTAATAGCCATTTCCTCCAAACCATATTTAGCGATCTACTTTTTTACACATTTCCTTACATTTTTATTAATTTTTTGCAAAATGTAGAGAACCTCAAATATAACAGTTGAAGTCTGTTCGGGCTCAGCCGATGGGGGGGTCCGGATTTCGGGGTATTTCTTCCCGTCTCTCGTCGACGGCATCTACCAGCAGCAAGAATGTCCAGGTAAGTCTTCGGCACTTCACTATTCAGTCACCCGCTGCGGGAAGAATTTGTTTTCCTCTTCAAACATCGTTAAGATGTAAAAAACTTGTACTTGAAAATGTATAGACAACATAAACACATAAACGTAGAGCATCAAAACGGTGTAAAAATGTCGATGCGATATTTAGGAGGGAAGATATTATTTTATGAACTTGTCGTTGTACTTTCCGAAATATGTGCAAGTTCACAATTATTAGAGGTCTGTTAACTCTTTGCTTTCAAATGATCAAATTAAAGGAGTAAAAATGACAATGCTTAAAAATCCCAAATGGTCAATGCGGTCACAAACGATTTTCTGGAAGATTTTATGTTTTAAATTTACTGGGGCTTTTTCAGAGGAGTAAATCTTCAATAAAACTACAAAAATGATTTATTGAGATTGAAATTTATTAAAGCAAATCGTTTAGTAAGAGAACTACGTAGCTGTAATTGATTTAATGAAGTTACTAGACTAGATAGCATCATTAGCGAGAATCTCGGATTTTCAACTGAATACACCAAATTTGAATCCAGCGTTCACAATCACGTCTTATAGCTCATCAATCGCGACAAGCAAATCAAATGTTTAATTTTATTTTCACAACAGATTCCGGCATTGTCCTTACCGTCGAAACTATCAGCATCCCGTAGACTCGTCTTTGCTCTTTTAACTCTGGATGTTAATTTATGTTCTCATAAAGGCAGGCATGACATGAAAGGAGGAACGGGTTGAGGCTTTGAGCCTTTAAAAGGACTCAATATAATTTAAGCACCTGAAAAAATTAATCTAAACACTTACCCTCCGTCTGTTTATTTACTTTTTCTCAACTCCTAGTACATTATTTTTTAAGTAATTGTCCTAAAAACATAAAAAATATTAAAATTAACATATATCAACGGATTTGCTTACAAATTTTAAACAAATTGATATTTCTTACCAGCTAATCGGTTATTTCAGAGCCTCAGAAACCCCTCCAACGTTTTTGATATAATTTTTTTTTTCGTTGAGAGATATGAGTTGCTTTGATGTTATTAAATACAATGTTGTGATATTACACTAACAGACATCTTAAAATTGTGCACATCGTTTGGATGTAATAACACGACAATTTTGTAATATAACAACATAAATTCAAATTATTGCATCATATGGCTTACATCTACTACAATTGCATCGTCCATCGTAACATTTTTTTTGCTGTGTAGGTTTGCGAGTAAGCACCACACAGTATGCACGTTATAGTTGCGATTTGTTTAACACAATTGTCGATTTCGGATCGACTATTAAGAAGTCGCTTAGTTGGAGTTAAACTTTAGATTTTATTTGAAGACGAAGTAAAATTCCGTGCTATTCGTTAAACTCAATGATCTATTCTAAACTAACTAAAATGGCTTACATACTATTGTGTGAGACTCTCTCGGCGAAAGTCGTTGTGTTGCGAGAGCGTTAACCTTATGCTAGGGTACGATTACAAATAATGGTGTTTTCGAACAAATTGATTACAGTGTCAAATGAACATAATTGGGACACAAGTTACAATCAAATCGATTTGAAATTCCTGATCGGTGTAGTACCGATCAAACTCATCTACACGGTTGAAATTTAAAATTCAAGACACCCAAACTCGTTTTCGCAAAATTATTGAATAGAGCAAAACTATGGATAGCTTAAAATTTGGTTCGATGTTAGTATGTGAGATTAACTACAATATCCCAACATTTTTTGAAGATCAGTCAATTTTGTGTGAAATGACTATGAGTTGAAAAAAACTCTCAAATATTCGTCTTAACTTTCTTATTGGTGTTCTAAGTTGCGATGAAAATCATCAATTTCAACCGGGAGAAACTATAAAATTCCATATAAAAAAAATAGCAACCAAACCTGTTGCTACAAACAATACAAAATAAAAAAATATTCCATGAGATTCACGGAAAAAGTCTCTGGAGCCGCTTCCGTCTCGGAAACTTGTCAGCTTAAAAGTTTATTGTTCTATTTTAATATTACTCCAAAATATACATATTTAGACCGAGTCTTTTTATGTTTCTATTATAGTCGTTTTAACATCTTTATGTCATTCGCGACTTATATCAAAGATGCAGTTTGCAGACAGTCACTGAAACACTTATCCGGAACAACTATGATCGATGTTTTTTTGGGCTCGAACTCACGGACATCGGCTCAGAAAGCAACTGACTTGCCAACTGAGCTATAACACAAGCCCCTATTAGACCGAGCATTTTTTTTCAGAACTGATATAAAAGTATAACATTTTCGCCCAAACCTCACAACAAAACAGAAGACGAGACTATGCTTTTTATCTTAACAAATTGTGAGGCTGCTTCTTTCCATAAAACTCTCTAAGATTTGATTTTTGTTTAAACTAAAGTAAAAGACCTTACATTGAAAAATGAAGATGATTTTTCAGAAAAAAATATTGAATTTTCCTATACAAACATAACAGTTAAAATTTACTCATCTACAGTTGCGTTCAAAAAAGAATGAAATCGCATGAAGCTGCGCACCCACTTCCAAATTTGATTAGCTGCCATTTCTCTCTCGGTTTTTATTTTTTCATGAAAATTTCACACAATTTAGTTGAACTATCCAACTAACACTCCACAAAATTTGAAGTCTTTAGAATGACGGGAAATTAAGATACAGCTATTCCCGTAAGAAAGGGAAATTTGGAACTACTTCACTAAATTTGCTGCGTCTTTGACAATTTTTATTAAAAAATCTTGAAATTTGGTCCAAAGATGTAAAAATGTTTGATCTAATACCAGCCCAAGTTTCGTCAAAATCGATGAACGTGATCAAAAATAGTGCCGGATTGAAAATGTGGTTCATTATCGCCCAGCAGACGATTTCATTCTTTTTTGGACGGATGTTTGTTTGGAAAACATCGTTATCTATGTATTCTTGGAGAAATGGCAGCTTGGCAAAAGCTTCACGCGATTTCATTCTTTTTTGAACGCAACTGTACATAAACGTTACTTTAAAATTTTGCAAAAAAAATAATGGATGAGTTTTAATTCAAGTCGAAACATTTTAGACCTTGGTTTCCTAGAAAATAAAAAAATACTCCAAATTGACTCAGTCTACTCGTATAGTATAGTATATACATTTAAAATCTTAGTGTTTGCCATTTTAAGTCGGAAAAACAGGTTCCTTTGGCAATCTGATCCCAAAAATTTTAATATCTTCCAGTTCGAAGGGGAAGATATTGAAGTTCACGGGTGCACGGGTTTTTTGAAAAATATCTCTGGAGCCACTTTTGTCTCGGAAACTTTGCGCCCTGGAAGCTTAAAATTAACACGTTCGTCGCCATGGGATCCATATTCGTGTGACGGGTGTATTTCCTGGGAGGCCCCGTCACATTAAAAACGTATGACGTCCTCTTACTCATGTTAGCCGCTCAGTTTAGCCACACGTTGCAAAGCTGGGAGTCTTCTTCTTTATTTTGTCACTACGAGATTTTCTTTGGGCCCGGCATGTAAAACTACCAAAATGAGCGTGGCGACGAACGTGTTGATAAAATTTCAGAAGAGTGTCATGTCCAATTGAAGATTTTGTAACGTTAATTAAATGGATTAGCAAAATTGCGACCTAAGCGACTTTATTATTTCTTCGATATACCAAAGTATCTTACAACGCCTATATTCTTATTTCAACTAATTTGTTTGACATCGCCCTAAGCAATCTAATACTTCGGTACACAGCAAACAAAAATATCTTTCATAATGATTCAAGAAACTGTACACCACTGACTGGAAAAGCAAATTGAGTCCAATTAAGATGACAAACTTGTTCATTAGTGTTCGCCAAAGAAAACAAGCGCATGTCGTGATAGAAAGATTGTAAAGTAGAATGAGCAGACATTCATTAGGTCGAAAAAGATGACTTATTCCCAATTTGTGTGCTATCACACTGGACCATCGAGAATGCACAGAACTGTTCTTACGGTCCACTCTCTCATTATCATCACAGCCATCGTGTAATGACGAGATCTCGTCAGGGCAGTATTAAATGAATTTTGCTACCATACTTCCCCATGATTAGAATTCGAGTAACAACATTGTACCAACCTGTGACCGTTCAACGATAACCTTCGAATCCACGCAATTTTGTTCACAGAAGCAATCAATGTTGTGTCCATTGGTGTCGCGAAATTCGAGGAAAAGCTCGGCCTTATCTGGGAAACAGCTCTGCAATGTTTTGTAATCGCACACTTTCTTCGGTTTGGGAACTATCGAATTGAAAAAAAAGGATAAATGGTGTTTGGGCTTTAAAAACTTTAGTTCACAGCTTGTGACTTGTGTCTTCTTTTTTTAATGTGGTAGTGATTCTGTTAAAAGTTTAGAATAAACAAGCAGTGATCAATAGTTGAAAACCGGTAATACTCACTGTTGTTGGGGTAGAAATGGGGGATGCAGTTACATTCTTTCAGAGCCATTTTAAGTCGGCATTCCTGAAGGCAGGTCCCTTTGGTGTAAATTTTGTAATGTGTTAGGTTCGATTCAAAGTTGAAACGGCAGCCACGTTGGGATACTGATGTGTCACTACAAGAGAGAAATATCAGGATAGCTGATCAGCTGGTGTGAGGAAATACTTTCATATCAAGTTTTGAATCGAACCGAATGAATTGTGATCATGTTTTATCAATTTTTTTTTAACAAATTATGTAAAACAGTTTACAGATTAATAATTGTTGAAGACCCAACATATTGCTTCTGCTTACTCGAAATGATCATAAGTGACAAGATTGAAAACAAGAGATGGCAGAAAGCTGCGGAAAACTTTTTTTTAAGATCTGTATCTGTAGTCTGTTTTACTGTTCGGGTAAGTGACCGCTTAGAAACTTTTACTAGAAATCCGTTTTTTAGACTGCGTTGAAGTCTCAAATTGGACATCTAATTTTATCCACGTTTTTCGAAGACCTTGCCCTTGGCTTCTAGACCAACACTCATGGCAAGTCAGTCTCACTTGCTTTTTTATCATTTTTTTCAGTTAAACGCTGGAATAACTTTTATTTTATTGTAGTCAAGAGAAAACTTTGTTTTCAGTTCTTTATTCTGATGAACATTGAAAAAACCCCAAGTCACTTTGTGCCAATGCACAAATGATCGCAAGTCGGTCTCATATGAAATAAATCTTCGCATGTCGGTCCCACAGACATGAGGACTCAGCAAATGATATTCAACAGAGTTAAAACGAAAAAATAAACCTTATAAAGTGAAAAACTTTGTATTGCCGTTGCAGTGAAACAGCTCTGTTGATAATTTTAATTTAAAAAGCATACAAGTGAAGAATTCCCGTTGGGCTTTTTTACGATTTTTCATTGCTGTTTTTCTTATTTGAACAAAAACGCAAATGGGACGGACTTTCTATGAGCTGTCGTGAGATCGAATCCCGGTTGTTAAAAAACCTTGTTACATACAATGAACGGTGGTGGTTTAAGCATGAGTGAAATGCTGAGGTTGGATCTTTTCAGCGAAACTTAAATTTCCCTTAAGAGATCCACCTAGATATTATTGTGCTTGTAATGCTACTATTTAGTAAACAACTGCAACTTCAACCAATAGTGCAGTGGTGTCTTGTTGCATAGCAAAGTAAAAATAGAAACGCGATACATACCACAACAGGCTCTCTTCTCAACAGAAAAAAATGGTGGCTCCAGAGAGTCTTCCTAAGCAGACAAACTGGTGTTACGTATCTTCGAAGCTGAATGTCGCAGAACTTTCAAGCGGTGGGTTCATCATTCATTGATTCAGAGTACCAAATGTACCAAATGCATTCGGAATTTTTGGATTTCTGCTCAGATATGTATTCTAACGTTGTTTTTTATTGAACTAACTGATCCCGTGCGAACTCCGTGTAGCTTTCAACCATTTACCATCTTGATGATTAGTTTGCGTTTGAATAGTGAATTCGGTGCATCACGAAAATATTGCATGGAATATCAAAATGTATTTGTATTCTTTTTTTTTTACTTGAAATTCAAAATATAGATCAATTGGCTGTTCGTAACGATTTCGAAGGAATTCTCGATTTTTTCCTGTAGCACGGCTCATAAGGCGGCGCGCACCTACTTCGTCCATCGTTTTAGCAATCTTATTCCACCAGGTCTTCATCTGATTGATGTCTTTGACAACCTTTCTCTTTGCATTGAGTCTCCTCTTCATGATTGCCCAATTTTCTCAAAAAGGCGGAACTGGAACAGTTGGGTGGGTTAAGGTTTTTCGAAACAAACTGGACCCCTTTCTCTGCAAACCATTTTTGAACGACTTTACTGTAATGACAGCATGCCAAATCTAACCAAAACTTTATCGGTCGTGGGATCGAATGAACGGCAAAATTCGTTTTTGGAGACACTCTTTTCGGTATAGTTCCGACGTCATTGTCTTATTTCTTGTAACGAAAACTTTCGTTTATTTGCCACAGCTACAAATGCCCTGCCCAAATTATAAATTTTCGTGCAAATTTGTCGGCAAAAACAATTTTAAATTTCGCTGGAACGTTCTCTCGCGCCGGGGCTAAGTAAATTTTTTGACCTGGAATATGTCCAAGTAGACTGAGTCGATTTGGGGTCATTTTTGATTTTCTCAAACCCTGGGGTCTTAAAAGCTTCGTCTTGGTCCAAAACTCATCCATGATTTTTTGTAGAATTTTTAAGTAACGTTTACATGAGTAAATTTGAACTACCCCTGTTAAACAGACATTATTAGACATATTAGACATATTAGACATACATATTAGACATACCCCTGTTAAACAGCTAATAACTTTTTTGTCTAATAAGATACAAAATAACAGTCTTCAACAAAGTTGTTCAGCGGAAAATTTACTTATGGAATTTTATAAATTGGCACAAAAACTGTCAGCTGCTTCGGTTCCACAGAAGAATTAAAAATGATGTAGATTTTTCAGTACAAAATATTCAATTTTCCCATACAAACCAAAAAGTTCAAATTTACTCATGTAAACGTTAAGGGCCGTTCACATACCACTTGGACAACTTAGGGGGGGGAGGGGGGTATGGAAATGTCCACGCTTGTCCACGGAGAGGGGGGTAGGGGTTTGGGTCATGTCCACGTGGACAAACTTACTTTCAAAATATTTTCTAAAGGTGAATAAATATCAAGATGTTCAAATCAAAATCTTAAAATGGCATATCTTTCCAGTTTAAGTTTAAACAATAAGTAGATACTTGAAAGCAAGTAATAAATATGATAATTAAGAAATTTAAAAATTTTAATTTTTTTTATATCAGGAAATTCTTATTCGGTTTTGAAAATCAGCCATTTCTATAACAAAAAGGCAAAAAATGGTGTTTTCTAACTGTTAAATTATAGGTATTTAAAATAAAAACTTTTTCAAATGTGTCCACGTGGACATCCGGGGAGGGGGTAGGGGTTAGCCAAATGTCCACGCTTGTCCACGGAGGGGGAGGAGGGGGTCAAAAATCTCATTTTTCTGTCCACGTGGTATCTGAACGGTCCCTACTTAAAAATTCTACCAAAAATCATGGATGAGTTTTGGACCAAGACGAAACTTTTTAGACCCCAGGGTTTGAGAAATTTAAAAATGACCCTAAATTAACTCAGTCTAATGTCCGAGTCAACCTTGACGAAGGTTTCATCTTCCATCAGAAAAAAAATCACACTATTCTGCTTTATGGTCCGATTTGGCTGGTTGCTAGCTCGATACCACTTGATTCTTTCCTGCAGTCGAATTTTCCTCAGGGTACTATGAGCAGCACCGAATTTTCTGGTCTTTAAAATCTTTCGGCTTCCATGTTGATTGTTTGCAATGTACAGTTGATTTGTGGAATGTCAAAAATATATACGTGAAGCTGACAAAATTTCCGACACGCGGGCGCCAAGAATTCCCAATTCCGTCCACCCGAAGCGCCACAATATGAGAAAAAAAATTGTTCCAAATCTAAATGAATCAAGCTTTATGGTGTGGAAGACAGTGCAAGAATATTGAATTCGGCATTTTTAATATGATTTCTTTAAATGTCTATGTCATGTTGGGGAGGGAAAGCGAATTTCTCGGTTCTGACAACGGTTATAGCAATATCGGCAGGGCCGGATTAAGCCGTCGGGGGGCCCGACGCAATTTTTCTTTTTTTTTTAAATGCTATCTCAGAAAATACAAAACATTTAAACGTTTAAAATAGCCATGTTGTCTGTGTAGAAGATGGTTTCTGGTACCTTCAAATAAAAATTGTAAATCAATCACGTGCAAACATTGCAGAATAGTTTAGGAATTTTTCAAAAATGAGAGCTCTGAATTGAGCATAAAAATTACAAATAGGTATCATTCTCAATTTTTTTAATACTCTTATCCTTATACTAAAATTCTCTGATTTAAAATAATGACCGCATAGATTTTTTGAATGTTTTTCATTCATAATTGAACGCCGGTTACCTTAAGGTAATTTTTTACCTTATGACAATTGGAAAGATTTGAAGAATAGAATACAAAATTTAAAAAAAATAAATAAAATAATTAAATTTAAATTCCATAGAGATACAGATAAAAGAGTTTATGAATTCACAACTTTAAATAAGCTTATTTTCACAATTCAGTGTCTCAAATCTAAATCATAATTTACAATCAAGTTTTGAGAAACGAAATATGAATTAAATAAAAAAATAAAAAATTAAAGTTACAATCAGAGCCAAAGCAGAAATTGCACTAAATGTGTACTTCAATTTTATATCTTTTAAACATAAAAAAAAACGTTTTCATGAGATGTTTATGAATATGATTCTCATCAGATCAAAAAAATGTTATCAAATTGTTATTCTAAATCTGACAAAAGTTTCAATCGATGCCCCCAAAGCCAAAGGGGTATAAGATAAAGTGTTTAAAATACAGAATCAGTTTTCATTGAAAAAAGTCAGATAAGTAATCCAAATTAGTTTAGTACCTTAAACTAAGATCCTGAGTTCTCAAAATTCAGAAAAAATCCATGAAACTGAACTTCAGTTACTGAAGAAACAATACAAGACTTGAAAATCTCAATGAATTGAATCTGAAAAAATATAAGATGGAAAAAACATAAAAATATTCATGTTAAAAGAATCACTCAAGGATATTAGCAACTCAACTATGAGATTGTTTTAATGATAATTTGAGAATGATCATTTGGAAAATGATATGCTGAATTCAGGATATTTGTAGATGGAAAAGTTTTGGTTAAGTCAGTTGAAAATGTTTAAATACGAAATTTAAACCTAAGACAGAAATCGGTGTGGAAATTCACTTAAGAAACTCTATTGTCGATTGGTCCAATTTAAGCTACTACAGTTTTTTTTTATAGATTTTTTTTTCAAAAATTCGGAGGAAAAAAAGTTTAGAATTTATCAACAAACGGATATTTCAATATTAATGGATGAAAAGTGAAAAGTTATAAAAATACCCGGTACTGCCCGGGTCAAATTCTGAAATGTTTATCATATAGCTTCTCTGTTCTCTCCTAGCACTGTGAGCCAGTTTTTACGAAATAAGCTGCTTTTTTAGAGCAGTAACCATTACTTGGAAAGTTAACGTTATAATAAACATTCTAATTGGGCAAGACGTTTCTACGCAATGAAAATGAGGAGATACTGAGAGAACATTCTGACTGACATGGGGAAATTGTCCCTTTTGCCTTCCCCCCCCCCCCCTTAATTCGGCCTTGAACATCGGCATGCACTACATCAGTGTGTGGAATTTCACACATTTCAGAAATAAGTAGACCAACACATTGCAAAATGTGTGAAACGATTTATCAGTGTGCTGCAATTAAATAAATAGTTTTGAAGCACTGTGATTTTATAAGAGCAAGTTCACTGGTGTTGGGAAAAGTGGTAGAAAAAAAGTGGTCCTAAAGCATGAATTATTATTCTTTCAATCCTTTTTCTCTATTTTCCTTCTATCCATTAACTACTAGGACGTGGCCGGCGTCGTTATTGATGTGTAAAAAGAGAGCATCAGTTTTGCTTATTATTGCCATTCATTTGACATCTGGACAAAATTGATGGTCTCGGTCAATCACGAAGTAGCAACCATTGGCGATGTGGAATTCGTTCTACTAAACCACGCCTGCGATCATTGAATTTGAAATGCGTTTGTTTTGATGAAAAATTCATTTGAAGGTTGACGAAGCTTATAAAGAACTATTGATTTAGAGTATTTTTCATGTTGCATTTCAAGTTCAATGTTTTAAGGTCGATGCTCAAGCTAAGCTATCTTATTTCAAACAAAATATTTTGAACTTCAAACTGCTCTTAAGCTATTTCCGGAATAGATTCTCAGTATCAAATCTATTTTAGAAATCTGAATCGCTTAAAGGATTTTCGGAATTCAAATAAATTCAAAACAGAAAACTCAAATACAATGTAATTCCGAATGCTATTGAATTAAACATAATAAAGTTATTGATTCTGCTGAACAAAAGTACAACGTCGTTCCCATTCAGCTTCACAAAAACCGAAGCAAACTCCTATATATTCGATCTGACTGGGAAAGTGAATAATATCCCAAAAGACACCCTCCTAAATTCTGTAGAACAGCGAGCGCTCTCTTGTGTACATCTCAATCTTGAATGTGTTGAGTGTTTTTCATTACGATTCCCGGAGCAGAAATCAAACCAAGGGCATATTGTGTGTACAACATGCGCTAATTGCTCCACTTCATACCTGCACCTTCTTGTGGGAAAGCCCTTTCCTTCTTTAGTCCAATTTAGCATGCAGTAGAAGAGCAACGAATCAAGTAAAGCACTCAAACAAGCCAACTCTGCACAGCACGTTAGAAGTCTGAAAGTTAAAACCTAGTAGGTACCTACTAGTTACTAAAGCGTTTGTGAGCGGAGCACATCACATTACAAACAGCCAACCCAGCATCCGACCAACCAATCTTCGCGGAGAACATACCCAGGATGTGTGCCCGAAAGGCGCAGCAGCACCCGCTCATCATTATGGGAGCTAAACCTCAAAGTAGCGGCATGAACCCCTCTCAGCCATCAGACCTTGTGATCCGCAGGGATCCGTCCATCGTCCCGGGTACACTCATTTGCCATCTCGCCTTTCGCGAAATCTGTGTGCATAAGCACATGTTTGTTGTGCATCAAATAACTTATAGTAAGCACGACAGGGAGCGGGTTCTTGCTTCAACTTCAACCCATTCCGTCTATAGGTACCTATCCGAAAGACAGACGAAAACATCGACTCAATGCTTCGACCAAACTAGAGCTCGGTGTTTCCGAGAACGAACGACCAGTAGCGCAGTTGATGCGAATTTCGTAGAATTGTTTTGGTTATTAAAAAGTGCTGTGGTTTCAAATACAAAACAATAAATCGGCGCATCTTGAGACGGTAGATTTTTTGCATATTTAACCAATTTTGAAAATACTTATGATTTGATTTTTTTAAAGTCAATATTGAACATCATTGTGATGTTGATTTTTCGTTCATTATCCTCATCGTAAAATCAGACGTTGCATATACAAAAGGCGCTCAACATAACCACAAGAGTTTCGAGAACTAATCCGTCACGCTCTACTGGCTGGACCCAGGGCTGGAAAACAGAAAAAAAGCGCACAAATGTCAAATTGATCTGATTAAATCACCGACCAGTGAGCGAGCAGGTTACAAATGTTGTTTCATTAGGTAACTGGCAAAGCTCGTCAAACATCGTGTTTTGCAAACAAAAAATTCTGTTAAAACTTACGATTTGTTCGGATCCTCCAGAAGATCCGTTTCACAAAAGCGTTCTAGCTGCAAAAGATAGTTGCCGCTTCGACCAGAACCAAAACATTGCTTGTTTTGGTTCTCCACGCTTTGCATCAATTCGTAATTGAGAACAATGGATTGATGATTGTTAAGCCTAGTCCACACTCGGCAACTTGAACTGCGATTTCGGTTGCTGAGACTTGTTTATGTTTACATCTTGGTTGTTGCAGGTCTCCTATACTTGTCAGGAGACTTGAGACGTGCATCTCATCAAATGTAAACATAAACGAGTCTCAGCAACCGAAATCGCAGTTCAAGTTGCCGAGTGTTTTTTTTTGTTGATCACCCAGGAGGTAAATCCTTTTAACGGATTGCATTCCAAGGCACGGCGAGCGACCGAGTCCCCACAGTATGCTACTCTGGGTCCATGGGTGCAATTGGAAGACTCATGATACTAAGTACCCCTACGCCATAAAGTCCACCTGGGGCCTCTGGTCATAATTCCCATCCGGACCTGCATCGAAGGCTGTACCCGAGATAGGAGACCAAGTCCGGGCTTAAGCGCTCATCGGCTAACTCAACTTCAAGTCAAAACTCCAGCATATATACCCTGCCTCTTGTTACGATTCAAGACTAAGAACCTCTCCTCTGAAGACTCGAGGTCAGGCCTTTACTCGCAACTCGCGAATCGCTTGGTTTACACGACTATCGTGCGCTCCGCCTCTGTTCGAGACCACTGCAAGAGACCAATGACCTCTCCTCTAACGACTCGAGATCTTGGCTCCGTTTGATTTGGCTCGAGGCCCTCTCCTCTTTGCCCGTCCGTGTTCCGAATCGAGAGCAGTTTATCCTGGATACGCGCCTGTCACAGCACACGTCCGGGGCTTTACGAAAAACTATTCGGATGATTCCCGCCGAAGAATTCATCCTACACCGACTCATATGACTCACCCGCCGACGTACTTGAAGTCACTCTACCGAGAGTATTTCGCGGCTTAAATACTCTTCCCAATAATATACGAGTTCGACTGCGAAGAAGGCCAAGTCTTATCCCTTTAGCTTCCTTCGTAGAGAGCGCGTTATACTCAGATATTCCGCGGCGGCGGGGGTATCCTACACAACGTTCACGACGTACCTAACAGCTCGGCATACGCAGAAGGTAGAGTCTTATCTTAGTAGGCTTTACTGCTAGGATCTGACGCACACTACTCGAATTCCCCACGCCGAAAGGGCATCCTACTCCGACCGTGGTCTGGTCTTCCTCCTCCCTTTTGGCTGGCAACCCTAGGATTTTGCCCACCGTGTGCCGAATCGATAGCAGCTTATCCTAGACTCGTGGTGGGTCTTTAACGCTTGCCACTCAGATGAATCTCGACGGTGATGTCATCCTACCCGATTCGAGTGGCTTATCCGACGGCGACGGGAGACCACTCTACCCGAGAATACTTCGCGACGTCAATACTCTTCCCCCTACCAGTTCGACTGCGGAGAAGGTCATGTCTTATCCCCACAGCCTCCGTCGCAGAGGGCGCGTTCGACTCGGATACTCCGCGACGGTAACGTTGGAATTATCCTACATACAGACGCACGACGTACCAGGCAGCTCGGCATACGCAGAAGGTATAGTCTTTTCTTATACTGCCAGGATCGGACGTACACTACTCAGATGCTCCTCGACGAAGGAGTCACCCTACACCGGTTGCGGACTGGTGCTGGTTTCAACTCCTCTGCAGGGCAGCCATGATCCGGGTGAACCCATCGCTGACCACGCGCCTAGTATTAGCATTCTCACACATCCTCCGCACGATGTTATCGGCTGTCGTGTCTGGTCCGCAGGCGGCAAGCATGTTAGCGCGTACACCTTCGAACCTCGGACAGTTGACCACTACGTGCTCTGGTGTCTCTACTGTATCACCGCAGGTTGGGCAGAATGGCGAGGCCTCGTGTCCAAACCGATGGTGGTACTGCATGAAGCATCCGTGGCCAGTCAGGAACTGTGTCATGCAGAAATTCATCTCCCCATGTCTCCGGTCGATCATGGATCTTACGTTAGGGATCAAGCGATGGGTCCACCGGCCACGTTCCGAGCTGTCCCACTGGTGCTGCCAGTTGGACATCGAGGTCTCTTTGGCATGTTTCCGCACATCGGGCATGTGGCTGTGCTCGTAGCAGAAGATATCTTCCTCTAGCAAGACCGAGATGGGCATGCCCCCGCCACATCATAAGCAGCTACCGAGGACACCGTTCGGTATGCGCTGCTTACTCGCAGGTTCATCAACAGCTTCACACTGCAGAGCTTTTGCAGGTTACACTGCCTGCTCAAGGCTGCCGCTCCGTACCGCAAAATGGACGAGGTCACACTCGCCAGGACCCTCCTTCTGCTGCAGCAGATCGCCAAGTTATTCGACATGGCCAATGGACACGTCGAATGGCATCCACCGTACAGAGGCCTTTCCGAAAACCGAACTGTTTATCGAATAGGCCGCTAGCACTTTCGGCGTAGAGCTGGATCCTGCTCTGTACCACCTTCTCTAACACCTTTCCAGCAGTATCCAGGATGCATATCGAGCGATTTACTGATGGGTCACCTGGTGGCTTGCCCGATTTTGGCAGGAGCACCAATCGCTGCCGCTTCCACACGTCTGGGAAAACCCTATAATCCACGTACTGTTACAGTGACGACCGGAACATTTCAGGATGTTCCATGAGCCTTCACTGCTATATTAGGGATGCCATCCGAACCCGGAGCTTTGTTCAACTGAAGAGACTTAGAGATGTCGTGCAGTACCATCAGTGAAATCTGCTCCTCCTCACTCGTATCAAAGTCGTATGGGACCCTCGGCCGTGTAACTTCCCCGTACTGTGGGAACAGCTCGTTGACGATCTTTCGCAGTTTGTTCGGACATGATTCCTGTGGCGCACCTCTGCTCCGCGTCTTCGCCATTACAATCCTGTAAGCGTCGTCCCAGGGGTTTTAATTGGCGTCCTCACAAAGTTGCCTGAATCGTGCCTTTTTGCTCGCCTTGCCCTGCAGAGGGCAGACCTCGCATTTGCGTAGGGCACTCTTCGCTTCGCTCTTGCTGACGGGGACCTCGTTCTCTGCTACAGCTACAGCTACAGACGAAGATCCCGTTGACTTTGGCTATCACGAAGCCTTCCTCTCCAGCAGACACCACCTCTTGTATGGGATATCTTCCTGTAAATCATATCGCGGCCAGTTTGGCTTTATCGGTTAACCAATTACTGCCATCCGAGGTCCTACGATACGGGTCTGCCACTAACGCCACATCCAACTTTTGGCCAAGTGGCAATGGTTGAGGTTGAGCTGGACCGCTTCTACCCCCGCGAAAGTGCAGCCGACGTGAAAGCCGACGTTTTGAAAGGCGGGGCACCTAGAGTTGCCAGCCCTGTGTCCTCCACCGCAGTGGAGACACTTTGCGTCCTCGCCTCGGTGCAACTAGCCACATGATGGCCGGCTTCACCGCACCGTCAACACAAGCCACTCCTATCAGTGCCCTTGCAGGCGAAAGACTCTCCACACAACGGAAACACCTTTCCGATTGCTGGGGGATGGCTATCTGACAGATAGACCTGCCCACCTCTGGACGATTTGCCGGGTGTGGATGAGGCTTTAATGGTAGTTGATGATGATAAACACGGTACAAATGTTTACATCATCACACTGTGAAGAAAAATTATTCAAACTAGGTTCTTGGTAATCCAGCAGTGTAACCAGATATTCTGAGTGGTTAGCTGAGAATATCACACGGAAATGAGTAGTAGCTATCGCTAATGTGATAGCCTGTAGTTTAAGGACTAGGCTAACGAAATTGAATAAACGATAATCACCCATGGGGTGAATCATCCAATAGGATGAAAATCCTTGTAAAAACTCAATTCCACCACTGAAACCTGAGTTAAATATTTAATTTCAAAAAATTCTTTACAGTTCGGCTGCCAACAGGGAACAACAATAGCAATATCAAACTGAAAACGGGTTCGATGGCAGGAGCAACAACAAGAATAAATGCGTTTCTAGTTCGGCTGCTAATTGAACGACTTGCTGCCAGGGAGCAACAATAACAATAAATGCGTTTTGTTGGTTTTGTGTTCGTCTTCGGTTGTTGAATTCCATGAATTTTTGAGATTCATGAATGCTTGAGTTTGATTTTTTTTTAGCTTCAAACGTTTCGAGGTTAAGTGACCAGCAAACAAAGAGGAACCCATTTGAGGAACAGTCAAATGAATGTGACGGACCAAAAGTCTTCACAGTCACAGCTTCACACCTCATGACGATGGCGGGTCGCAATCCTGCACACAGCAATTGATGAGCATCACAGTGGAGTGTCTATGAAATTTCATCCTCTTGAATGTTCTTACTAAAACGACATTACTTTTCACCGATAAAGCCGATAAATTAAATAATAAACTTAGTTTACGGTGATAAATTTCTTAACATTAAACAATACTTAAGGGTATTTTTGATATTATGTGGTTTGAATGAATATTGAAAACACAAAATCCAATATTCCATTTATAAACAAGATCTTACGTCCATGCTCCGGAAGCTGCAAAAACATTGCATTTTGCTGGTGAACTTTATTCATAAACAACATTGTGAGCTGAACATGCGAAACGACGAACGCCCGACGAGCGAATTCTAAATGCAAGACTGAATAACGAAATGTTTAGTAAAATATGACTGCAGAAGTTTATGGTCTACAACCAAACAAAAGTCTGCACCCGACATTGACTTTTGCGCGCTGCAGCAGCCTAAACGCACTCGGGATGCTCTCTTTGAACAACGAACTGCAAATTTGAAGCTTCCGTTCATAATGCGTTTAGCTAAAAATAATCGGAACCGAAAAAAGGGATTGTAACTAATGTATTTAGCTTGTGGCAGCTTACTGCAAGCAGGATTATACACACGTTCAAATCAAAACAACAAATTTCCACGAGAAAACCTTCATTATATTCGAATGCGGAAATGGGGGTTGCCATAATTAGTGGGTGAATGTTCGCATAAAGTTAGCTTTGTGGGATGTAAAAATCTAATTCGCTTGGATTTTAACACTATCCTCTAGTTTTTCCAATTACGCTCACTTGAAAAACTGTTTTGATATTGTCGACAATATTAATTTATTTCAAATGCGTAATTTTGATACACAGTAGAACGACATTGTTGTTATAGCACAGAATTATATTTACCTACATCGTTTGTTTGATATGTTTCAATTTATACGAATAGCAAACCTGTTCACATTTGTCGATTTGTTGTAGTTTTTCTTAACGTCGCCTTCCTAAATAAGGATTTTTTCTACAAAAATCGATTGAACGTGGTTGTAACTCATAAACCTTACTCCTAATATTTTTTAGATAGATAAATAAATGGAACAAGGCTACCAAAATGTTAATATTTTCGTTAGCTGTGCTGTTGCTTTTGATAACTGCTTGTCGAATAATCAAAATGTTATATTAATATGTTTTGAAAAATTCCGCGCCAAAAGTAAGTTTCTTTTGGTTTTAAGCCGATTTTAGTGAACCCCTTCTAAATGCTAGGTTAGGTTTAGAGGGTTGAAGCAAGGACTACCCTACCTGAAAGTACTTTAACGTAGACCTTAAACCTGGCTTCCGTTTAGTTATTAAAGTAGATTGTTATTAAAGTGCTGTGTCAGTGTCGATTTTCAAAATTGATCGAAGTTAGATAAACCGTTACAGCTAACCCAATTGTCTGAAAAGGGAACTGAAATAATCACACCTAAAACTACGGGTGCTTACAAACATTTGCCTCCCTTTTCTCGCATCAACCAACCGTCGAAAGTTTTTGATGAAAATCTATAAACAGTCGATATCATACATATGATTGCACCAAATAATTGTTCTGCAACATGCCGGCTTGTACCGGAATGCTTCGAACATGTGTCACAGAGACCGTTCGGCAGGCAGAGATAAGCTAAATCAGCAGGAAAAAAGGTACCAGCAACATCATCACATGCCCCCGAAAAGTACAAACCGGAAAACTGACACAGTCATGAATCGGAATGACACTCCAATTAGAGCCATTTTCCGGTTTTTAGTGGATGAAACACAGTCAACAGTATAGTGCAATGATGGGGTTCTGTCTGGGAGGGGGATGTGGGCCCTTGTTTGGGTGCACTAGGGTCTAGGATGTTTCATTTTTTTTTATGACTTTAGTGTGACAAAAACAATCGAGCAAATGGTGCGCTTTTTGTATGATTGACAATATTTTTCCCTGTTGGGCAGCGAGAGAGTTTTTAGGTGGCAAAATATTTACGCTATATTGAAGTTAATAGAACAAGTGTGGGGTTTCCAATAAATTGCTTTTAGAATGGCTATCAACTAAGTGCACGAACCATTAGAGAATACTCACGGAAAAAAACTGAACATTTTCAATCCCACTCATACCGCATTATTCATAGCAGCGCTCCAGCTGGCCAGCTTTAGAAGTTCTTAACAGCAGTATGCGGAATCACATAACAATTCGTACGCTCAGAAACTTCGATCGAATAATCTTTTATGTTCTCAGTTAATCAAGAATCATGTGTTTGGCCATTTTTGTCAATTTTCAGAAATTTCTACTGTTGTATTTGGTATTTGAAAGTTTTCGTAAGTCTTGTCGATGATTTTATTATAATTTTTTCCAGCGCACGCGGCTACTTTGCACGAAATACTTTTTCTTTTTGACGTGACTTGAGAACACTGGCCCCACACCGGAAAACCAGACCAAGGTTTTTAGAAACACAAGGTTCTCCGACTTACATAGTAAGTAGGCGAAGTGTACACGCGCTCAATGAATTTGTTTGCAAACATAAGAATATTTGCTCAGCTGTTCAGGGGTTTGTTGGTAAACAAATGCCCTGAGTTCCGTAGTTTCAAAACCAAAATGGCTGAATCGGGTACCCAAATAACCAGATATCGTAAAGTAGTGTTCATTGTAGATTCTATAAGCATCCAGTTTAGATTGGAATTGTATAAACATCATGTTGTAGCTAAACCAAGTTATGTTTTATCGTTTATGGTTTGTATAGTTCATGATATACAATAACATTTTGTTAATCGTATAGAAAGATCAATAAACTTGTTTTGAATCGCTGTAGAATTGTGTAAAGCTCAATATTTAATCCCACAATTAAGCAATCTTTCATGTTTGCGATCTATGATGACATATTATTTCCATCGAAGGTCGTACAGTAATTGTGAGAACATCGTATAATGGAATTCAAACAATTTATTCGTACTTGTCATTCAAAGTCGCTTATTGAGATAAACTTAATCGGTAATAATTGTTAGTAATGCAATTCCTATGCTAATTAATATCGTAATCATCTTATGTCAACAACTGCAAAAATTGGTTAAATATATTCAATAAATGCATTGCAAAAGACGACAAGTCTTGCAAATATACTGACAACACTGACAACATCTATGTTTTGCAGATTGTCGAATCGTTAAACAGTACAGCTAATAGCTTGCTAAGATCGCACCGCGCTGAATACTATTATTGATTGTAATAGAATCGTCTATGAGATAGGATAGGGGCAAATAGTTGTATATAAAAAATGGCATTTATAAATAGATTTGTTTGGTAGCTGCGAAAAGTGAAGAACAAGACGAGATCGTGCGCGCTTTCAATGGTTTTCATCAGAGGCTCCAGTTTACCATTGAAAACGAGGTAAATGGAAAAATTAAATTCCTCGATACGATTCTACGCCGAGGATCGGACAACATCACAACGGAATGGTTCCCGAAGGATCCAGGTCGTTATCTGGACTTCAATTCAGTTAAAGCTTAGTTCTTTTAGAAATGGGACACTTTCATTTGCTAATAGCTCGTTAACTAGTTATTGGATATTGAAAATTTTGACAGCATTTTGTTGGCTGTAAAAAGTACTATTCGACCTATTTTTTTCAAAATTTAAAATTTACGCGTTTTTGAGATATGTACGATGCGAGAGAAAAAGAAAAAAATAATTTTGCACAGTTTCCTTGAAAATATGTCATTATCAAATTGATAGCTGACAAAACCGTTGATTATTCAAAGAATTACTGAGTTTTTGTGGTGGATAAGTATGCAAACACTGTCAATAATGTCCACAAAGCTCAAATCAAGCATTGGAGAGAAGCACATGATCGGCAACAACGGTTAAGTATCATCAAGGAAGTCAAGTCTCATACCAGCACTTTTAATTTTCAATAAACGAAAAACTAAGGGTAGATCGCTGAAATGTCCAAAACAATTTTCTCCGATAAGCTGAAAGTGTCGCCTAGTGATGACTCATTGAAATCCAACCTCAAACAACCATTTTTTGATAGTTCCAAAGCTCATAAGCTGTAAAACCGGTACCGAAATAAAAACGTTCAAAAATGTGGTCAAAAATAATCAAATTTTTTCATTTCGAAACAACTGTATCCACTTAAATGCTTCCAGTTTCCAGTTTCCAGAGAAGTATTGGACCAAAAAGTATCAGAAATTGAAGAAGGAGGGTGAAGCCACCTAAAATATAGATTTTACGAAGCATAAGTTGGAGAAACTGATCAATACCTTGACTGAAAAAAGTGTGCGCCGGCCAATGGGAGATACCAAGAATAAAGTAGAAATTTCTTTAATAAAAAACGGTAAATATTTTTTTTCAAATTTTTTCATGAAAGATCATAACATTACCTTCTTTTTCTTCATAGAAAGTATTTCGTTCAAACGAATGGTTTTTTAGATACAGGCATTCGTAACTGTCCCATTTCTAAAAGAACTAAGCTTTAGTCCATTTTCGCATAAGAAAAACACAATCGTAGCATTAGTGGATAGAGCAATTAAGCTAACTCACACAAAATACAGGGAAAATACCCTAAAAACATTTAAAAATATACTTAAAGTAAATAATTATCCCTCAAACCTAGTCACAAAGGTAATAGCAGAACGAACACACAAAATATACAATAGTTTGAGTGTTTCTAGTAAAAATATGACCAACTTTGTAACCATTCCATACTGCGCTGGTCTGGGAGAAAAGTTATCAAGATATTTGAAACAATTCGAAATCAATGTCGCTTTCCAACCGTTAGACAAGGTAAAGAACATGATTTTCACAAAAACAAAAGACAAAATTCCAAAGAACAAAAACATAAATGTTGTTTATGAAATTAAATGTGGACAATGTAGGAAATCATACATCGGTGAAACTAGCCAGTTTCAACGAATAGACAAAGGGATTCATTGAATTTTAAAACTGCTTACGACCCTGTCATTGTTAAATTAACACAGACACTGACAAACAAATGTAAACGAAAAACAAAACAAATTGTCCAAAATCAAAGTAGTTTATACGATGGCCAGTAATTTGTAAGTTCCAATTAAAAATTAAAATTAAGATTGAATGTTTAAAGAAAAATCTAATTTTAGTGTCCACTGAAGAGGAGCGAAAGCCAGAGTAGCTCGAAACGTCTGGACAACTGGTAAAAATTGTTTTTTTTTATATTAAAACTTGCCGAAAAAAGTCGATAAAATCCAAGAGCAAACATTCGCGGCGATAAATCCAAATTCAACACAGTTAAAGTTGGTTCACAAGATGACAATATACATACGCAGTATTTGGAAATTGGCATTCAGTATTTTTATAACAAGGTTCATCAATTTAATCAAAAATACATAAAGTTGTATATGGTTAAATTTTATTCGCAGTAAACATTCAATTCTATTGTATTTATGTTCACGGCGATTCATATTTAAATCGTAATATGGGATAAATATAATTGCTTCGGCCACCTGCAAAAGGAAATTGTAATCAAATTGTAAGACAGGAAATAGAAAGTTGTAAGTTGTACAATCCTAAGATTTTGAACAAGGCAAAGTTGCTATCAAATTGTTGAAGACGAAATACAAAATTTTATATTTTCAAGGTAAGCAAAATTTGGTCCGTATATACAGGCGCATATAGAGTATTCTATTCAACTTTCTCAGATTGTTCAAAAGTGTGTATATCTCAGAAACAACTGAAATATACAGACCAAAATGTTCACTGGGTATGTACAAACGGTACATACTCCCATAGGGGGTAGGGTAGTCGGGTAAGACGGACACCTTAAGGTAGAATCCTAATTGAAAATCAGATATTGCTTTTTTCATGGCTGTTTTCGTGCAGATGGGCAATTTATGTTGTTTGCTAACGCGTTAACTATTGGCATCAGTAAATTTCCTTCATCAAGCAATTTAAAATATGCTTGCCAATTACACTTATAAAAAGTGGTCGGGTTAAACGGACACTTCTTATAAAAGGTAGATATTTCCGGAAAAATTTCTGTCGAAGTACTTCATTTTGTGAATTGAACATTTGAGAATGTTTATAAAACAAAACGGAACCAACTGGTAAAAATCCTGTAGCGAAGTTGGGTGGTTTTCGGAATTCCATATTTTATAAGCGCTTCCTTTACCACGGATCTACTTACTGATTTAATGGCCTGTTTGAGATGCAGAGTGCTCTTTGGTCGACAATTTCTCTTGCCAGGGTCTTCTGAAGGCATTTGGAGGATTAGACCGATGGAAAATTAGAAATACCTGGAGAAACTTATGTGTCCTTTTTACCCGACCTTGAAGTATCCGTCTTACCCGACCTAGCAACTTTTTTTCAAAACGTTTGTTGCTCAAGCTCTTTGATCAAAATTTGCTGGGTTTACTCCAGGTGGTCAATGAGAAGTCTAATGAACATTCCACCGTTGAAAACCAATGAAATTTCCAATAATATAGCGAGTTACTTTGACTATTTTCTTAGTATAAAAAATTACATCAAATTGTGCATCCTCAAAATTTTTGTTTATTTGGCTTATCATTAAAAGATCTTATTTGCTGTAAATCAAAAATGGGTCTCGAAAGTCTTGATACACTTAGGCAAACATATTCCCATCATTAGATTTGTGACAAACTTCGTAATTTTCGAATTATTTGAAGTGTCCGTTTTACCCGCTGTGTCCATCTTACCCGACTTTCCCCTATAGGTATACACACCTTGAACCAGACTGCTTGTGTACTAGGTCAGGCAAATAGAAATTTTGCTGCAGCATTTTTTACTTTTAGACAGAAGAATGAGCACTTTTTGAAAAGATTTGTAATGGTTTATGATAAAAAGCCGGAACCAAACAAAATCAACAAAGCTGTTGTTTCATAGATGAGGCATGCTCAGTTTAGTGAAACTTGTAAACTTATCCTATGAAAAACTCTCTCAACAACTTAAACAAAGTTAGAAGAATGGTCGTTCTAATGAAACAGAATATGATGCCTGCTCACTGGTCGGTGATTTAATCAGATAAATTTGACATTTGAGCGCTTTTTTATTTTTTTCTTCTGATTTCTACCCCTGGCTTGTGTAGGGCCTGATCGTGTTCTTGAAAACGTTTTGGTAGGTCTAAATTTTCTTGGGTGATAACAGCAGAATCTTTTCTAGTGTTGGAATCAGGGGGGTGGCAATCTGGTTCTTCTTGCGAACAAGAATCTTTTTCTTCTTTTCTATTCATCGGGAGAAACGTTTATGTTTTTCCTCTCAAATCAGTACAGAGTTGAAAAAGTCAAAAATTCAACCAATGAGGAACCAGAATGATTGTGGTGTTAATGTGCAATCATTCATAATTCCCTAGGATTTGACATCTAGTCCGGTTCCTTGACATCCAAATTTCAGGTTTGTTATGGGCCCACAAAATCGTGGGCCCGTAATTTTGATGGTTGTCAAAATCAATGACAAAGTATAGGGATGTCACCCCCCTGGTTGGAATCAGTTCACACCAGTGCCACCAAATTTGAATTAAAGTGAAGATTATTGATTCCATGAAGTAAAGGAATGTGAGAGGTTGTATTAAGCGTAATTTAAACATTTCAACTGATTCAACTGATAAAAGCGATGCATTTTTCTGACTGGTTCATCTAGCTGACTAATGAACAGGCTTGACTTCATTTCTAAAAGGGAGAAAAGCGGCTCGCCGGTAAAATAAACAAAATACGGTGGTCAAATCGTGCGCAAAATATTTGGACCACTAGTGGGGAAATATTTTGAAAAAATTCGCAATAGACCGTTGGATCGTGGAATCGATGGAGGACAATCGACTAAATTTGCAGAATTTGCAGAAGGCACGAGTGGTGCACAAATAAAAACTTCTTTATAGGAAGCTTTCGCAAAAACCACTTGACAAAACGTCACAAAAATTTACACAGGTAAACATTACATTACTAGGCAGCTTCGCTGAAAATATCATAAATCCCCATCCATGCATTCAAAAGTCATTCACAAAACAAAGTGTTGCATTTTTTAAAGAATACACGTAGTAGGTCCCATACAAAAGTTTGTTCTTCACACCCAAATCTATCATTTGAAGGTTGAACTCCCTGATTCATAGACCTTATGCAATTCTGAGACACCCAATAATATCTTCAAGCATCTTCAAATAAATATGAGTTTTTAGAATTAAGAAAGTTATACTTGGGTTATTTAAATTCAATTTTGAGTTTAATCACGTATCTTAATTTTTGGTTGATAGAATTTTTGTTTTCATAAGTTTTTTATAAATAAATTTGCATCTTTAAAAAAAATTGGAGAATCACCCTACACGAAATCCTTGAAATTTAAAGCAGTTTATTGTTTAAGATCTGAAATTACAATCATATTTATACTCTGTTAATATTTGCTTAGTATTTATTTACTAGGAAAATGTAATTAATCTGTTATTAATCTGGATCATTGAAACAAAAAGTTTTAATGAAGAAATATTTCTTTATAAAAAACTGTCTTTTCTCAGACTTAAAAATTAATCAATCATTAAATCGAGGGAATCATTCAGTGGAGAATGATGATTCTGACAACCTCCAAAAGCATGAACCGCCTTAGTTATTTCCCGTTAAAATGTCCCGTTGGAACATTTCCTAGATTTTGGGATTGGAATCAAGCAGTTGCAAACTAGGTACAGACAATACTTATACTCACTCTCGAAAGTCCTCAGATGTAACAATTTCGATGGAGTATGTTTCAAACTCGTACGCTTCCTCGCTGTTTGGCATGTATTTGGCGATGTTCATCGTTTCGTAAGGACTGTGATAGAACACCTGAAGAGGAACAGCGAGATAGGCGAGAATGAATAGTTTCGGACGGCCGTCCATTCGTCCGTTGATGAGACCGCCAACGGTTGATGATTGTCCCAAAAATGAGCGCACATTCGTTTTCGGAAACAGAAGACAAAGTTACTAAATGTTAGCAGGTGCTAGTTGAAATGGCTGTTGGAGTTTTGTTTCAAGTGCAAGTGCAGTCAAGGGGATTTAATTATGGCAATGGTAATCTAACGAAAACGTTATCTTAAAGGTGACGTATATGGATTTCAAACATAATTTTCAAATTTGTTCATTTAGAAATGGCCAAAGTACGACCGCTTAACATGTAGTCAATTTAAATTTGGTGCAGGTCCCAGCTTGTTTTCAATGCATAATAAAGTGGATATAATCAATTACCGAAATTGCTCCATCGAAGCCGATGAAACTGTAGGTTATGTCACCGTCAAAGAGATTGCCGAACCTAACATCGTGCAATTTATGGTTCCGATAGAAGCTAATCTGCTCCGGTTGCACACCTCTCAACATTAGACTGCCATACATGCCCGGGCCAAACATGAAATTCGTGGTGGCATGTTTACGTTGCCACGATTGATGACATCCAGCCAGCATCAGCATCAACATCGGCAATCGACCACATCCGCCCAAGGTCGGCACATAGATCGTCACAAAACGGGAGATATGCGAAAGAGATTAGGAAAAAAAATCAGCCAAACATCGAAAAGGATGGAGCTCAGGTGGGTTTGGATTATTTGCAGTGGGTCATCGGTTACGGTTTTTACGTGACAGTTGCATTTCAAATTGAGAAAAATTCATCAACTCGAACGGTTTTCAGATATTTTGAAATCAATTGATTGTTTTTATTGAAATTAATCCCCTTGCAGTTTGTTAAAGTTAAAAAAACAGTATTTTAAAACCTTAAACAAAAAACATATGCTTGATTCAGAACAAAGAAATTATCTAGGATGTAATACAGAGGATGTGGATTGCGAAAAAAAAATGTTGCTTTACTTTATTCTTTTTTTTTCTTCTAAAAACAAATTGTTGGGGAAGTTTAATTTTGTTTACCTTAGTTTTTTTTTGGTAAAAAATTTTAAGATTTTGGATTTTGTAGATTTAAGAATTTGTAAATTTTGGCATCTGCCTCTTTCGTTAGTTTACAGTTTGAAATAAAATATGGGGCCAGAATCTTCTGGATTAAACCAAAAGAACATGAACCAAATTGTTAACAAGCATTTTTCAACACAACAGTATGGTTTATCAAACAGAATGACACCTCCCATTTTTTGAATGGAGGGAGGTATACATAATTAATAGAAAAAAGCGACATAACTTGTACGTATAATGTTCATGTCCTATTGACGAAATTAGAAACATGCGAATTTTGAGAAACCGATATGATTTCTTTTGGATTATGGCCTATCCCTGGGATCAGGGCCGTAGGAAGAACCGAATCATGGGGGAGGGGGTTTTGGTGACTGATTTTTACCTATGATTTTTTGCCCAACAATGCACGAATTCAAAAAATAAATAAAACAAATTATGTTTGTTACTATATGGTTATTCATTTTTAAGTACTTTGACATTAAAATTTTTCGTAACAAATCGTAACTTTAGAAAATTGGCCCTAAACCTAAAAGGTGAGCTAAATTCGCTTTCATCGATGGTTAAAATTTTAGAATTCTTTTCAGAGTCTAGTAGATCTGGGCCTAAAAAGTCTTTTTTAGGAGAGTTTTCCATTTCTTAAAAAAATTTAAATAAATTCAATTTTCAAAAAAAGTAGTAGATAAAAATCATCAGATTTTCAGATCGAATTTCCTTGATGCAAACTTCAACCAAATTATTGATTTTAGTATGAAATTTGGTTTCAAACAAAACTGCAATAATATTACATTGCGGACCAAATATGAGATATCTCGTTTTAGAAGCATAATTCAAATGTTGTGAATCTAATAACGAAATATCATTCTTCAAAATGTAACACAACACTTCCCGTTACTCAAATATCTATATTTAATTAGCAGAAATTATGTGTGAATAATGTCAAACAATTCGCTGGGAAAATATTGAATTTAGGGCAGATATTTTAGGTGAAGATTTTTCTTTACCAGTAAATATCTTTCATAAAGAATCAATTCCATAATGAAAATCCTGTGGATATTTTTTTATATAAAATTAAATTTATAAAAAACACAAATTCTACCTTTTATTTGTGATTTTCAGTTGAATTGTGTTTACAAAAACAAATAGCTCTTGACAATTTTTATTTAAAAAATTGAAATCTGGAAATTGAATTGACAAGCAATTTTAATACATTCAGAACCGCGAAGAAATCTATGACGAGAAACACCTAAATTCGGCCTTCTATATCTCAGAAACTTTCATTAAAATTTTGTAGCGGCCCACCACACTCCCCCACACCAAAAGGCTCAATTGAGCCCCCTGGTAATGGACGCTACTGTTCTCAGCATGTCTGGCAGAAAAATAATAATAAAAGTAAACACGAGCAAATTTTAATCATGCTGAGAACACAAATATTTATAATGTCGTGCGAGGAAATGTACTATTTAACTAAATTAACTACAATATGAATCTCAATGGAAAATAATTTCCTTTGAAGAGATTCATTATTCAATATTTACTATTACACTATTTATTTATTGCTAATTTTATTATGTTATGTTCAATAATTTAATAAGATTAAATACAAACTACAAAATTTTTAAAAATAATAATATAAGTTATTAACGCTACATCGTACAAAAGGTAAACAAAACAAAGACTGGTCTGGACAACTTCTTGAATTTTTAAAGTACGACAAATATTGCGTTTAATTTTGTCGAATAAAGTTTAACACTTAAATTCAGTCCATTCGAGTTATACTTCGAAGTGTAGCACACTGTTGGCAAGCGGAAAATACGAGATATCTCGTATTTGGTCCGCAATGTGTTAAGTTCATGATCTCTTGAATTCCCGAACAATTTATGTTGATTGTAAAATTAATTTGCAAGGTTAACTTTTTTCTGAATTTTGAATCTGCATTCTGAATCTCAATTCCGAAACTGAATTCAAAAATTGCTCTTTGAGTTTTTATCCGAATTTCCATACTATTTTTGTAATGAACACAAAATACAATTTCAGAATCTTATTCCAGACCAGAATGTTAAGAACCAAGTTATAGAGCCCTCATTCATGAATCTATTATTTAAACTCTGTAGTTCAGGTTTAGTCTAAAATCACTATTTAAAATATTTATTTTTGATCTGTATTGTGAAACAGAATTAAAATATAAATTTACAAAGATCTGAATCTTACTATTCAATTTAGGATTGCCATTTCGAAGCTTTAAATTTTTGAATTTTGTGTAAGAATTGAATTCAAAATTTATCTTTTTTTATATTCGGAAAACTATTATCATAATATTGAAAATGCATATAATTTTTAAAAACATGCTTCCATTTCTATTTTCTTATGATTATTCGAACTAAAAATCAAGAATGACGAACTGAAAATACGAAAAAAAAAACTTTGGTTATGGAATTATGGAATCAGAATCTCTGAGATGGGCTTAATTTAATTCGAAACCTTGCTCGATCAAAAATAAATTACTTTAATGAAATCAGCTTTACAAAATATGCATTTCAAATTCCACGATCGCAGGCGTGGCTCAGTAGAACAAGTTCCACATCGCCAATGGTTGCTACTCCGTGATTGACCGAGGCCACCAATTTTGTTCAAAGGTCAAATGAATGGTGTCTGGGACTGACAGCACATTCACAATGCCCAAAACTGATGCTCTCTCTTTAAATATCAATAACGACGCCGGCCACGTCCTAGTAGTCAATAGATAGATTGAAAAAATAGAGAAAAGGATGAAAGAAGTAAATTTGTGCTTTAGGACCGAGGTCACCTCTGCATCCTAGCAAATAATTTTGGTTTGGAGTTTGGGTATAAGGATATAATCAGGAGACACTTTTGACTAGTGCAATAGTTTTGGTTGTCAATATGCTTCTGTTGTTTAATATAATTAGATGAATAAATAATGAGAACTTTTTTTTTATTTCTTTCTGTTTATCCATTTCGATAGAACAAGATTTTACAGATATTTTGACTGTGTTAAAGTTTATAAAACTAATAAATTTAAACCTGGTCAAATTCAATGAAACTTTAATTTTAAATAGGGGAGATGAGGGCATAACGAGCACCCGAGGCATAATGAGAACTACGCTTTTCTACGAAAGTGCGTATTTTCTTAAATAAATTTTCATGAGGATTTGTTTCGTACTTCCTATAGTATTAATTTTTCACAAAAAAAGGAATCTCCTTATCATCTTTACAGAGATATTTAAAAAAAACTAGCTTGGTTCTAAAGTTACGAAAATATTATAATTTTTGAGCACCACGAAATAAGCTGTTATGATCTTAAAATAACCTTGATCAATAATGTACGCACTGCAACATGATGTACACATTGTTTCTCAATTTTTACCATCATAAAATTTTTGATTTTTCACTTTTATCAATTTTAAAACACGTTTTTACTTAAATTTGTTGACTAGGGGCATATAGAGCACCATATTATCGAGGCATAATGAGCATTTTCTGCCGTAGAATCTAGCAGCGAATTAAAATTGATTTAAAGCGCCACACCTTGACTAGTTTTCATCCGACAATTTAGCCTATTGGTAAGGTGTCGGAGAGGTAATCAAAAGACTAGAGTTAGATTTCTGTTCGAGGTGATTTTTTTTCCATTCACAATTCATGATCGATTTTTTTATTGTTACATTATACGGCTAGTAGCATCATCCTCCGAACAAAGCACTTAATGTATGAGCGTGCGTGAATTGTTTGTATTCTACAAACAGACCTAGATTATTTTGTTATTGCTTTTTTGATGAATCTACGACTCACCTGACTTCATCGAATTGAATTCGCTGCTAGATTCCCCGGAAAAAACGCACATCTTGCTCTGATTAATGGTGCTCATACTGCCTCAGGGGGGGTTCTCATTATGCCTCCACAGTGGCTGGTTTTCAGCTTTTGGCAAATTTTTTTAAAATGCATTTTTTTAACGTTTTCATCTAGTTTTTCACGTTTTAGCCCGTTAGGGAATAGGCTTTTCAAGTGTCTGAACACGAAACAATAATGTAACCTCCATATTATAGCTATTTTCTATGGATAAATAACCGTTTTCCTTAAGGTGGCCATTATGCCCCCATCTCCCCTACAGAAAGTTATATTGAAATAAAATATTACATGATATTAATTCATAAATCTTTCTAAACATTATTTAAAAAAATTATAACAATAATCTAAAAAATTTCTTTTTTTTTTATTCAAACCAAATAAAATGTTATTTAGGCTGATGCCTAATCTACTTCACAGTGGAACACAATTTAGACTTGGAGTTGGAGCTGTTTAAGAAAATCGAATAGAACATATGATTCTAAGGTAAACTCGTAAGAGATCCAACAGACAATGAAAATAAAGCGTGCCTTGAGCCAAATTTTCCAAAAACTAATTATCTTATAAACTATGGAATAATAAAATCATAACAGTAATTTAACAACGCGCTCAGCTTAGGAAAAAAATATTCAAGAGTAATTTTCTTAAAAAAAAAAGAGCTGAGTCAGTAAATAAGTTAAAATTCCACGTAGATGTTTGTTGATAAGATTAAACACCTTGTGCTTTATGAAGTCAATTCCGTATATAAATAAAAATTCGTCACATATTAGATTGTTTCCTTAATCCTCTTTTATGACACTTGTAAATCTATCACCAAACATGCATGATTGAAAGTTGTGTGGAATTTATGAACCATTAAATGCCGTTTAACTGCATCAAAATAGTAAAGGCAATATATTACTATCGTTTTAAGAACGCTTACAAACATAAAAAATAAATACAAAGGAACGGGCTCACCGGGAAATCCAAATGAAATGTCGATCCTAGATGTTGGAGGAGTTTGTCAGGAAAACTGCTTGAATCTTCGAAGAGTTTGTTTTCCGAAATTTTCTATAGTTTCCGTCTTTTGATTGGTTCCGTTTCAAAAACTGTGCCCATTTTCCGAATTTTGAAATTTTCAATTGTTGACGACAGAAAAAAAACGCGTCCTTTCCACTTAGCCACAGCCTACCAAGTCCTCAATGTAGTATCTATCAATTTAGATACACAAACTAGTTTTGATACAAGAAAATCATTTATTTTACTAAATGACGGCTTCTTTTTTGAAACGGTGGTCCCGATCTGACATCTATGCACAGTACGACAAATATCGGATAATTATCATGAAATTATTTTAAAATTTTGAACACAAAGAAATTTTTTTCTAATCCCTTTTTATGAAAAGGGTTATTCATTAACCCGGGCCGGGAGCTCTCCTTCTTTATTTTGTCGCTTCGAGAATTTCTTTGGGCCAGGCAAGTAAAACTACCAAAATGAACGTCGCGGTGACGTGTTGAGAGTTGTGAAAGAAATAATAACAATAAATCTCTTTTTTGCAACAATAAAAAACAATGGTCGAACAATTGCATTCACATATGCAGGTAGCGCGCACTTCTAACAACTTGGGAACAAAAGTATTTATCAAAGTAGGGTGGGTGTTCATAATTTGGCATGTGTACCTAATGTTAACATACCGTTCGATTTTGACAGTTTTTGACGTTATTTTTCACTTTTCACACATATAAAAAAATGATAATGTAACGGATCATGTGAACTTTATTTATTTTACAAACAAATTAGTTCTCTAACTCACAGGATTTTTCGGAAAATCCGGATGGTTTCAAAGTATGTCTAAATTGAATGGAATTGTTAGCATATTTCTTAAAAAATACCTTTTTCGGAATGGAAGATAAAAGCAGAATTTATCATCCGATTTTTTTGAAATTTTTCGTTGAATTGTTTCTTATCATGGTTTAAGTAATTAGTATGTCAGAACCATGTTTTTTTCCATGTAAAAACTTAAAAAAGCTTTTGTACACAATTAGGAACACTATTCCTAATGTGTTCCTAATTATAACATAGTCAAAGTTTCCCAAACTATATCAAAGTTATAGGATGTATTTGAAATGAAATTGACTTCAATTACAGTCCCCCCACAATCATGGGTCACACACAATTATTAGTCACCGATCATTAGAACTGCTGAAATCTACTAAACCAAAAGAAATTATATCATATTATTATTTTTAGTTAATCGACAATAACATCAAAATGCATTAAAAATATTTTTTGTGCATTTGATAACAGTAAAGTTGCTGTTTGAATACTTTTTATCAAAGGTGAACTAAAAGCTGTGGAACTATCGCATAAAATTCCAAATTTATAAGGTTGACATCTTAAACCGTTAAGCCTCTTATGCGGGCATTTCAAAGATTCCAACCAAATGAATTGGTCCCATATAAGCACAAAAGAAGAGTTTATATTTTCCAAATAAAACTGAGCGAATGAAATGCGAAAATTCAATAATATTTAGCAAAATAAAAGTGACCCATAATTGTTACAGAATCCACCAAGTTCCATACAATCATGGGTCACTTTTTCGCAAGCAAAACAAAACATTTCTTGGTTGCTAGCTCAACCCAATTGCCCCTTGAACGTATACTAGCAAAGAATGCCCCTGAATGTTTGCCAGAAACTTGTTAATTTTCATGTTGATATTCGGGTGTTGTCATGGACTTCTATGTGACTAATAATTGTGGGCAATATGACTTATAATTGTTACAAGCTTAAATTTTGACCCATAATTGTGGTTTTGAAAAACGTTGATTGTTTCGGTAAATTATTTTATTTTTCAACGAAATTGGAAACAAAATCATGTTTGAAATCAAAGAGGGAATATATAATGACTGAAATTCATGCAAAGCTTGGTGTTTGGTCCACTAACACCTGTATTAATGAACATTTGATGGTGAAATGATACGTTAAGTGACTAATGATTGTGGGGGGACTGTATATTGAATTAAAGTTATTGAATCAAATTGTGTCTTTACTTAATTTTCAACGAACTGGTACAATAAAATGTTTTGAGTTAACACATGATTTTTTTTTACTTGAGTGTATTTTTGAGCTAAAAATGTCGAAAACATATTTTTGCCAGATTGTAAAGAACCCATCCTATGCGACAGAAAAGGAAGCCATCAAGTAACAGAGAGCTTCTCAACAAGAACAGAATCAACAGAAAATTTTTGAAAAAAAAAAAAAAAATCTAAATTAAATACGTTTGACACTGTCATGCGTCACCTGGTGCATAATGCAACACTTTTCAACTTCAATGGCCTCTAAAAACCTAATGTCCACCGTTAATCATACCGTTTACACATAAAAAAAATATTTAATAAACCTAAACCGTAAAATATTTATACACCTTCAGTGTTAATATACGATAATAAAATCAATATAAAGTACGGCATCGAAAAATGTAAAACTTTCGATTTTTTAAATTTTCTCTGAGGCTCAAAAACTTCAAAAAACTATCTCACGATGGGAGAATCTATGGCATCATCATTAAATGATTATTTTATTACATTATCTATATAATATATAGAAAAAAAAAGCAATTTCTGTATGTTTGTTTGTTTGTCCTCTAAAGACTCAGCCGTCTTAAGAGCTAGAGATCTGAAATTTGGCATGGATGCTCATTAGGACCAGGAATGATGAAAAATGTTTTCAGATTTTTGGATGACCCCTTCTGAAGGGGGTCTTCCATACAAGACAAATATTGTTTTCGCAACATTGAATTTACTTTTCGTCGGATTGTGTTGAAAATTTGCACATGAGTGGTTTGAAAGACGAGCAATCGATTTCAGGTGTCAAATTTTCATTCATCCAAAGGGGTCGTCCATATTAACTATTCGCTGTTTTTGCGATATTGACGTTATTATACATCGTATTCAGATGAAAATTTGTACACGATAGTTTTGAGTAACATGGAGTTAACAGTTTGAATTGAAACTCGTACAGAGTTAGCTAAGTATCTTTTTTTTTATTTATTTATTTATTATTTTATATCATTATGGGCAGACATTTAAACAAAAAAAAGCGCAAGGTTTTCTATTTCATTGCATTCGCAAGAGAGTTTCCGTGCGCGACGGTTGGTTTTTTTTCTCAGCCCGTGTTTTGATCAAGGGGCTGAAAGAGAAGAAAATTTCCGAACTGACATTTCAGTACCGCACTGACGTTTTGGTACCAAAATGCCATTGAAATCAAAGGGGAACTGACGTTGTGGTTCCAAAAAGTCGGTACGGTCCGTTTGTATGTGATTTGACAGTTGCTTCAGTCCTTTGGTTTTGATAGCGCGGATGTTGGACGTAGCAGCTTTGCCTTAATAAGTGGTGGCAATAAATCTAAAAGTGATGAAAGATGCATAGCAAGATTGTGAAAAGTACGATGTGGCTAGCATTCTAGCATTATGTCCTAAAAGAATGTTTGTCGTCAATGGTGAAAAAATGGCGACGCACGTTGGTTGGGTTAAATTTTTTCATATTCTCTGGGAGATAGCGGCTTATTGGTGTTTGTGTGCTGATGTGAAGTGGCTCGCTCAGCAGCCAACCTGGAATGCATGAATTCAATTGGAGGCGATTAACCCCGGTGAGATCAAACCATATTGAGTGAAACCATGGCATATGTTTTAATTTTTTTGACTGTTTTTAAATTTTCATGGCCATGAAATGTTCACATCCTGGCAATGCTATACAAACCGTATGGAGCACATCTCTCAGATTTCCCCTCAAATTTCCCCTTTTTTGACACATTTAAGCTTTTTTCTTCAGATTTGAGCTTTCATCTCCTATGCTCTCAAGGCAAAAAAAGCTTAAATCTGAGGAAAAAAAGCTTAAAAACGAGATTCACCAACACTTAGTTAAAAGATGTTGGTCACACGATACATAGACAAATCCTGTATCGTTGCCGGGACCTGGAAATGTTGCGCATAAAACTAAAGTAACAGCGTTAAGTTTTTTTTGCTTTTAATCGTGTGAGTGAGCTACAGCTGGTTGATAAACACTTCTATCCAACCAGGTCCCGGCAACGATACAGGATTTGTCTATGTATCGTGTGACCAACATCTTTTAACTAAGTGTTGGTGAATCTCGTTTTTAAGCTTTTTTTCCTCAGATTTAAGCTTTTTTTGCCTTGAGAGCATAGGAGATGAAAGCTCAAATCTGAAGAAAAAAGCTTAAATGTGTCAAAAAAGGGGAAATTTGAGGGGAAATCTGAGAGATGTGCTCCATACGGTTTGTATAGCATTGCCAGGATGTGTATCCAACGAATGGTCGACATGTGTAGTGGTGTGTGGTGTTTGTCGATGAAATATTTCAACGAATAATAGGTCCGTTCAATCCACGCAATCATTTTATAAATTGGTGCTCCAAAGTCGTAGTATGAAAATTTTAGATTTGCGTTGAAATATCATTTTTTGAGGATAGATATAATCTTTTCTAATATTGAAGGAATTTTACTAAAGTGGTAGTAGGCATTTTGAATATTTAGGTTAGGAATTTCAAGAACATGACGATGAATTAAATTAATAGTAAAATTGATGCCTGACGCTTTTTTTATTTTTGAATATCAGCATAGTTTATAAACGCCGATTTGTTTATTATTTCGATCTAATTATTTAATTGAACGCCAACTTATTTTACAGGTTTTTCAACAGGTAAATGCTTCTAAATACATATATTCATCATTACATATCATTATATGCCTTTTGGAGTTTGGGGGATCCATCCGGGCATCCAAATGAAGCGATTCTTTGAGGAGAGCATTGGGCTACCTCATATATAATGAATCGTGGATTGAGGACGGGCTCGTCTCCCCACCCAGTGGAGCGCTATTCTTTGTAATGGCTCGATTCAGAAACTTTATGACTTCAATATGTTCTTTCGATGGAGAAATCTCGTTCCTTCTCCCAATCAGATGTGCAAGTGCCTCTGCTTGCATCTCTAATCCCTTGAAACAGTCCATTCAAAGACATGTTGAGTTCATCTAATTTATGAAACTTGGTCAAGTTATAGAGAACAAGTAGCTCGCTGCTACCGGCTGTGCCTTGCTAGCTGGGTGGTAGAAATACATACATACATACATACATACGATAGTTTTGAGTAACATGCAATCGATTTAAAGTATCAAATTCAGCTTAAGGGTCCGGCAAAAGGTATCGTCCATATTAACTGTTCAATATCTTAGTGATATTGAAGTTTTTATGCATCGGATGGGATGAAAATTTTCATTCATTTTTCACTTTTTTGAGCATTATTGACGTTATTATGCAATGGATTGCTTTGAAAATTTACGCACGGGAGTTTTGAGGGAAGCAGAGCTGCAAATTATCAGTGTCAGACAGCCAATGTCAGCCGACTTTGATACTGCTTTGCATGTCTATGTCATGCGATACTGATTTTTGGTCAGCGACATGTGCTCACAATGTCATGACCAAGTTGAATGAATGACATTATGCTAGCTCCGACTTTTTTCTTCTTACGGCCAACAGCTACATTTTTTCAACTGTTGCGCAACTTATAACGTAAAATCCCTCCCATAATAACCAAAAAATGAAATAGAAAGATGATCGTCTGTGTGGTGCGAGTGGAGTGCAAAAATGTCATTCAATATTGACATAGCTGCCTGACCGACATTGTAGCTTGGTCATTCAGCTCGTAGATGACTTTGATATTCTTTCAATAACATTGACTACTAGACGTTGGTCGAGTCAAACAAAATTGACTGAAATTTGTCAGCCTTGGAGGGAAGGGCAATCGATTTCAAATATCAAAGATTGTATAAGAGGCCACCGAACGGGGTTTAACTTTTTGGCAATAATGGCGTTGTTATGCAACGATCGAGTCGAAATTTATACACGAGGATTTTTTGGCATGGTCAATTGATTCCTGATTTCAAATTTAGTAGCAGACGCAGAAAAAGGGATCGTTCAACAATTTTGCAATTATTGCTTAACAATGATTTCGGAAGTGCATCTGGAAAATGCTTGGAAATTGACTTCCACACAAGCTGTTCATGACATATTCCAAGTTGAAAGCGGAACGGAGTTCGTATGGAATCAGCTAGTATTAAAATAAAATTGAATAAGTGTTGCGGTACACAAATGTTGCAAATACCCATGCTATTGCATGGTGCTCTGTTTGACTGTGCTTATTTGTATCCATTACAATGAACTTTCTAAGGAAATGGTAAAGTTTGATTTTTAATAAGCTCAACATCCACTACTTTCTTCAAAACTAGCGTTAAGGAATATTGTGTAAGATTTTAATATTCCTTATTTCTCTATTCATCTTCCAAAAACGTTATAAAATTTGTAAAAACGTGAGTTTTAAAATTTTTCTCATTAAAGTATCAAAAAACAGAACCATATGCAAAATCAGAAAAAATTATGTAATATTGGGTACCGGAATACATTTTCCCTCATATGTTAACATAAGGAACACCCATATAACAATTGGTGCCAAATTAGGAACATCGACACACTTTAAAAAACATGATTTTTTTTTCGTAAATAAAAGCTTGAAATGATTATTTCAAACCATAACAGAATTCAGAATTAAAATTGGATCTTAGTTACCAAAAAATTGTACATCTAAGAATTGAAGATTTGGCCTACTAATATCAAATCTAAAATCCTCTGACAAAATATAGCGAAATTAGGCTCACTTACCCTAGAAAAATCGCTATTTTTTGGTGCTTTGAAGAGTGTTTGATGCAGAACAGACTTCAAGTTTCAATCAATAATGTAATAAAGGGTGATACGGTCAAAATGTGGTCAAGAGAAAACGAATGTAAATCGGTGAAATCGTTTATTTAAAAAATCAAATTAAATAAGTTTTTTCAAGTTTAATTAGTATAAAATTCAGGTAAAATATTTAGTTAGGCTTCCGCTTTTTTAAATCCGATTTGCCGGGCCTTACGCTTAACCCCTGCCATCAGATTTTGTACAGCTACCTTGTCCACTTTCGATACGGTCAAAAATTTGGTCAATATCAACTTGACGTATTCCTTTCAATTTTGTATTAAAAAAAACCTGAACACCCCTCATTTTGAAGGTGTGTGTGTGTGTGTGTAGAATGTTGCTCCTATTTTGGTTTTGGAATTCACTTTTCAGTTGTCAAAATGCCGTCCAAGGAAGAAGAGCAGCGTATCAAAATTTTGCTCGCGCATCGCGAAAATCCGAGCTTCTCGCACGCAAAGCTGCAAAATCTCTAAAATTTGCCAAAGCAACCGTTACAAATGTAATTAAAGTGTTTGGGGGACGTTTGTCGACAGCCAGGAAGTCTGGATCGGGGAGAAATCGAAAATCGGAAGCCGCTGAGACGACAAAGAGAGTTGCCGGTAGTCCCAGCTAACATGAAATCGTAAAAGAAATGATAATCCATATCGAATATTTAGACATTTTCAATAAACATCGTAGACACGTTGGTATTGAGTGATTTTCCACCATTCATTTACGACAAGCTTTGCCTAAAGAAAGTTGAATCGGATAGCAGTTTAGTCAAATCGTAAATATGTCTCCAAAACGTTGAGAATATGCTAATTCAACATTTACGATTTGAGTGAACTGATTTACGATAAATGGGCGGTCCTTCAATTACCACCCTTTCCGGTCTCCTCTCATAAAAAGAGAATCTCACCCATAGAGCTAAAGCGTGGTTCATATCAGTTGATGAGTTGGCATCGCGGTAAGATATCGGACAGCCAACTCGGAGGACTGGAGTTCAAATCTCGGTCGGGGAATTTTTTTTCGTTTATTTTGCTTTTTGTGGAAAAATCGAATCGTTGGAATCTTGTATTGTAGATATATCGCCTCCAATTTTGTAGCTATATGCTATTTTGGTAAGTTTAATACAATCTTTTCACCTGGTATACATGTTTGAATAATTCTGTTGTTCTTGTGTTATACCTTCATAAATGTTTGCTGGGGTTTCAAGCGAAACCCTAACCTCTCTCTCTCCGAGATGCCGCAAATAAGCTGGGTGTATCGTCTACAACCGTGCATCGAGCCAAAAAACGCGAGCCGGACTATCGACTTACAAGAAGGTAGTGACTCCAAATCGCGATGATAAACAAAATACGACGGCCAAAGCGCGATCCCGGAGGCTGTACACGACGATGCTGACGAAGTTTGACTGCGTGGTAATGGACGACGAAACCTACGTCAAAGCCGACTACTAGCAGCTTCCGGGACAGGAGTTTTATACGGCAAAAGAAGGGAAAAGGTAGCAGATATTTTCAAGCGCATGAAACTGTCAAAGTTCGCGAAGAAATATCTGGTTTGGCAAGCCATCCGTACCTGTGGCTTGAAAAGCAGCATTTTCATAGCTTCCGGGACTGTCAACCAAGAAAGAGTGTTTGAATAAACGTCTGCTGCCTTTCCTGAAGAAACACGGTTGTTCCGTACTGTTTTGGCCGGATCTTGAGAAATACTGGGCTATTGTCAAGCGGAATCTAAAGAAGACCAAAAAACTGCTAAGGACGAGCAGCAGTTCAAGGAAAATGGCTTTCTGGCTAACTGAATATTTTTCCTGAATTTTATACTAATTGAACTTGAAAAAGAAATTTAATTTGATTTTTTAAATAAACGATTTCACCGGTTCACACGCGTTTTCCCTTGACCAAATTTTGACCGTATCACCCTTTAGTCCTCAAAATTTTTTCAACTAAATGTCCATAAGCAAGTTTAACACATTGGCTTCCAAATCAGCTTACCAGATAAACTATACTTTTTTGAAAACAGAGTTACGCGTATAATAAAAATGCATGGTTTAGAAGACTGATCCCAAACTTTTGGCCGTTACACCATACTGCGTGGTGATCCCAAAAGTATGAAAAAAGGATTCGAATGTAACATGAATTTTGAAATAAGGTTTACCCCACCCTGAGATGATTGAATTTAAGTGCAGGTTTTGGAAAACGGCCCAACTTCAAATAAGCTAAGTTTAAGCCATATAAACTCAACATAAACATTTTGTCAAAAACATACAAAGAAAATTTTGCTCACAATGATTTGAATGAGAACAAAAGTTGTTTTCGATGCAAAATAAGAAATTTATTCTCATTATTTCTTTCATAACTCTTAACGAGGGTGTTGGCCTACTTTGGTGTCTTCAGATAAAAGTTGCCTCATAAATTGGGCTATACAATGGTATTTTTTGCAGAATATTCGGAGATGCAGACGTTATTTTAGACGCCATTTAGAGCAGGGGTGAGTAACCCTTTGAACCAATGGGCCAGTTTAAATTCCAATTTTTTTTCAGCGGGCCGCACGTAAAATAATGCTCTTTAATAATTTGCTGATCTTGAGAACATTAGAAAATAAATTTTCTATAACATCAAATTTTTGACGAAAAACATTAAAAAAAGGTAACATATAAAAACCTTCAGCATAGTTTATCAAATTAAGTTCATCACTAAATCAAATTCAGTTTTTGTGCTCTGTCTTTTTAATTAATTGACTCATTAATCATTAAAATTCAAATTCATTTATCGAAATTTTCTGTTTTCTTTGCGCATTTTAAAGAAGTTTTTAAACAGTTATGTTTGCCCTCGAAGTCCTGATTTTTTTTCCCACGAACAGTGATAAAGACATTTTTTATCATGAAGTTCCGTAAAGTATATTGAGCAAAGTTACCAAAATTCGAAACATATATAATTTTACTGATTCGTAAGCAAATTTTATCAAAGAATCTGGGTTAAAGTTATCCTTCTTGATTGTTAATTTTTAAACAGATTTAGAAAGATTTTCTCCATTGAATTTTTTAACCCCTGGGAAAAGATAAGGGACACTTGAGAACACAAGAAATTCTTAAAAATTGTTGGCCTTCTATTCTGAATACGAGATACACTTGAAAAAAAAACCGAAACCCATTGGAAATTGGACTAAGAAACACAAAATCCAAGACTGAAAAACTGTAATCCAGAAAAATCCAGAAAAAAAAACGATTAAAGACATAAGCAGAAGAAAATAGCTTTATTTTTAATATAATGTATAGATAGTTTTTATTACGTTTACAAAGCTGTTGGCTCAATTGATTAAATATTAAGAGCCTTAGTTTAAGTATTTCTTGTTTATAATAGAAAAACAAAATACTGGGATAGGCTTTCTTACGCTCATTAATGAAAATCTTAAGTAATTTTTAATAAGAATTGCTTTTTTCTAAGTGTAAAGTCTCAATAGGTTGCATTTTCGAGTATTTTAATTCTACATTTTCATCTTTGTCAGAATAGAAAAAAAATCAACATCTTTGGCCACCAGTAGTTCTCCATTTTAATTATAAGCTTTTGCTGACTTGCTATTAGTGATAGATTTCGAAGTTGGAACCCTTTCAGAAAAATAGAAAAAAACATGAAAAAAAAATTCTTTACAACATTTTTGACATCATGACTTATGTCTTTAATAGCACAATGAATGTAAAATTTTCATAAAAATATCACCAATCTGAATGATTGTAGGATAAATGCAAATCAATACACGTGAAGTCAATTTTCGAACAAGCCATATTCATTATCTCCATTATTTTCATTGAAGTATTGACAAGTCTATTAATATCGATTTTTTTTTATTTATCGAAGGAAAAATCGAATAAATAATTAAGTTTGAGAAAAGCTTCGCGGCCCGCACATTCATATCTCGAGGGCCGCGTGTTGCTTATCCCTGATTTAGAGCTTATTTACAATTTTTATATTAAAGGACATTACTTAAAATGTTTTGAATACTTTATTTGGAAAGCTCATTACATTTCAATGCGTTTTGATGTGCTATTTTATGATTTCCTTTCAAAGATTACAGAGTTTTGTAGCTTTGAAATATGGTTTTATTTTATTTACAAAAAAAAACGAGTTCGATTTGGACTCCAAAAATAAAAATGTAAGAAATCGAAAAAAATGCATGTGCTTTTAAGTCGTAAAAATTAATAAAATTTTCTATTTTGTGGAAGATCTGAAGACCCCCGGCGCAAACTCGTCAGATAATATTGAAAAAAAAATCCTCATAACTAACAATCTATCGTTGGGTAAAGTCGTGAAATAAAAAGCTTCGTGGGCCGCACAAAAATGTCTTGAAGGGCCGTGGTTTGATTATCCATGGTGTAAACCATTATATCAGCAGAATTTTCAACATCTGCAGCCATTTATTGTGTGCCTCGGTCATTTCAAATCGATATGAAAGTTTCCTCTTTCCTAACATTAAGAACCCTTTTATTGCCGTTGAAAATTGAAACAACAAACTCAAGACAGTTTAATCGCTCACATAATTCCCGGGCTCCCTGCAACAAGTCGAAATTTAGTAGCTAGCCTGGCTTTTCTCCACGAGAAAGATTAAGTGCTTACAGCTGAAAACTCAAACACTCATCCTGAAAAGTGGTGTTTGATGAGACAACATTCCTTAGACAGTTCCCTAGAAATTTTTCAACCCTACTATAGCTACCACTATCATCATCGGTGTGTGTTCTGAAGCGAAGGCAAATGGGTCACCCCCCGGGCCTTTGCTCTTTCAATCTTTCACTTCTTCATTCAGTCTGTCTGTCTCTCGGTTCCTTAATTACATTTGAAAACTTTTAGAAGCTGTAGCAGTGATATATCTTTTTATGTGTAAATTTTGATTACAGAGTGTTCGCTTTGCTAGTTTTCACCTCATAAATTCTTGGCCCGCAAGTTCATCACTTCACTCTGCGAATGGGTGACAGATGATTCCCAAATGTGGGTTGCCAAATTCGAGTTCACAGTTAAAGACCATTTGGCGCGGTGAGGTGGCGGTTGCAATTAATTGTGGTTTCTTCTTCGGACTTTGGGTACATACACCCCTTCCAAAGTCTTTTGAAATGGGGGTGTTCAGGTTCACTTTTAAGAGATTTGAGTTTGATGAATTTTGTTGTTAATTGTTTTAATGTCTGACGGATTCTTTTTCTTGTAACTTACCTGGTGGTTAAATTTGGAGCTATAAAATTATTTGTAGTGTAGCATATTCCATACTCGGTTAGGATTTGCAGGGTCCTAATGTACTCCAAATTGTTCTGACTTCGAACTCTCAACTCCTGATGCTCTCTCATTGTCAAATCGTAGGTCATATTGTAGATAACGTTGATATAATCCTGGGGGGTGATCCCTAGCTTGTTGAGAACTTTCTGGAAATTGAGTTAGGAAAATTGTGAGGATACATACAATTTTAGAAATGAGTAAATTAAAAACTTCTCTTAGAACATTTTCGCATATTTTCATCACCAAATATGCTTCGAGTTTTTACCCACTCGTGTTTTGAGCATCATCATCATTTTCGATATTTTGCACCGACGACGACAGATTCTTCCATCCATCCCATACTTACATCGACATTCGGTGACCCTTTGATCTCCCGGAAGTTCATGTAGGTGGCATTTGCCAGTGATTCCATAAAATCGAAAAACTCCTGCTTCTCCTCTTTATCGGTGATGCCATGATGTCTGTGGGAAAATTGGAAAGCGGACTAAGTTTTTAAAGATATGGGAAAACTGCTGGATATGAGGTAATACGATTTTGGTTCCGAATGGCAGAGAGATTTCACTTGAAGTGTACGAGGGTGACTTTATGGCCAGTAGGTGTATTCAAATTTGAGCAAAATTTGTGTTTGTGGGAATCAACTAAGTTATCGTTCAAACTATAGTAAAAATTACAAATACTGATATCCTCACAACGATAAAGATTAAAATATAAACAAAATAAAATAAATTGAATCACTCTCATCATTATTTGAGAACAGCGAGGGGGCCAACACATTTGTCGAAAATAATTCCTTCTTGAAAGGAGCGCCTCTCTATTGAAAACCATATATTAGTGATCGGTTTTATTTGATAGAAAGCCGGCAGCTGAGCATGCTGAAATGGAATTTCAATAATTTGATTTCGGTTCCGGAGATAATCTAAGTGCAAAGCTATGAAGCTTCCATTAAAATGATCTGCTGCGACAAGTTTCTATAATTTTATACTTTAAATTGAATTTTGATAAGCCAGTGAATATTCAGATTTATAATGTAGATTCAGCTTTAGAATCCCAAACGCAGATTCAGCATTGAGATTCTTATTCAGAATTCAGATTCCGAAGATTCACAGTTCAGAATTCTGATTAAAAGATGAATAAATTTCTAGCTTCCATGAAAATTAATAAATATATTATTTATGTATCGATTCTAGTGAAGGGCGAACTCGCCAACATTGCGTTTTCGAGAGAATCGTGTTTAAAGTTTGCCAGCTCCATGAGCTTCCAGCAAAATATTATTTCGTTTTTCTTTATATCTCGAACACATATTACTCGTCTGACAAATGAGTACATTAAAAATGTTAGTCTTTTTAAGTTTTATTTCACTCAGCTGCTACCTAAATTTGGTTACAATTGACGCATATCGTAAATCGGGGTCACTTGATCACTGGAGTAACTTTGATGAACATGAAATTTTTCCACATAATCATCAATTTTTTTCCTGTCAAGGAGAATGTGGCATGTTTCATATTTTTAAAACCAGTACTGGACTCCTATGAACGTAAATCATGGTTGCAGAAATTTATTTGACAACTTTAAAATTGATTTAAAAATCGATTTCGTCGCTGTTCAGGAATTGATGCTTTTCACCTTCATCATTGTTTACAAACTCTAATTTATCAAATTTACCTTGCTTTTTAACGTTTTTTTTAAAAACATTTATAATCGAAAAAAAAACAATGATACTGCATGGCAAAATTATGATAATTGCTAAATAGTTTTAGTTTCAAAATACAAATGAAATTTTACCTTCACAAATTCCCCTTGGCCCTGCCACTATTTCTATTTTCATTTTTTCTTCAAAGTTAATCATTTGATAGGATTCCTATCCATTTGTCCAATAAAGGCTTACTCTTGGAAAATGTCCTTACTTTTTAAATATCAAAACAATAATCAATCAATGATCATAAAAATGGCACTAAAACTATACATATACAAAGAAAAAAAGTTGTTCTTTCACATTTAACATCCCGTTTGCTTCTGAATGCTTTTTGGAATCATCAGGAGAGCTGTTTCTTTGCTAGCCTTGGAAAAAATTGATATTTTAAGATTTAAAAATTACATCTTTACTAACAGAGAACAATTTCAAATTCAAACCAAATTTTCCCTACCTGATACTGAATTAATAGGCTTTCAAACGTAGAAAACAGTTTTCAAAAATTCAAACTATAAACTAAGTTATTGATGATAATGTGGAAAAAATTATTGATGGTCAAAGTTACTCCGGTGATCAAAGTTACCCCGTTTACGGTATTTAAAAATAGGAACATTTTCCAAGAGTAAGCCAGTCTGGACAAAAGGCTAGAAACCCTATCAAATGGAAGAGTTTGAAGGAAAGAATTAAAGGGGAATAATGCGAGGGCCTAAGGAATTGAATGAAGGCAAAATTTCATTTATTTTTTAAGTTAAAATTTTATTAGTAATGTTAAAAAATTAGCCCCTTACTTTATGCAGCATCATTGTCCATCTTTCTATTTCTTTTGTTGTTCGGCCTTAACACGTTAAGGACTGCGATGTTGTTTTTTTTCTGGACCGCAAAGAAATCTAAACCAAGAAACACCGAAATTCAGAATTCTATATTTCAGAATTCACTAGACCTAAAGTTACAAATTTAGTATCTTTGAGCCACCGAACGTGTTTTGTTCAATTTTGTAGAGTTTCATGATTAATTTTGTTGAGAAATCATTTCACTCGGGAACTATCGGTTAGATGCAAGTCGAGTGAATTGCACACTATATCAATTTGACATTCTACAAACAATAACATAGCCACGTGTGGAGACTTCATCTGTCAGTTGTCATCTGTCAAACGGACAACTTGCATAGAAGATTGCACGGGATTGGATACATTGTTTGATACAATATTGAACGGAATCTAGAGGACTACTGGATCAAATGTTCATGGTTATTCAAATAAGAAATAAGCATGTGTAATATAGTGCATGAAATAAGCTTAAACATCACTAATGTAACTCGATTAGTTTTAACGGAATAGACGATTGATGTTTCAAATAAAGTCACCTTAAACCTTAAACAAGAGTTTGATATCGCGTTTTTATTTCGATCGACTCTGAAAGCTCTACAGGTTATGGGCCCAGTGGATAACTGGGATATAATAACCTATACACCTTAACAGGTTATGGGCCCAGTGGATAATTGGGATGTCATAACCTATCCTTCTATAAATTTTATGTCATTTGAGTTATCACAGAGAACGGGGCCCTAACAAAAATCAGTCGAATCCGTGTGCTAGAATTCAAATGGTTGGTCATTTTAAAACCGTTAAAATTTGCCTAAAATCAGCACCATCAAGTGGCTCTTAGCTAAGTAACTCAGCGATTTTAATTGTCAAACGTTGAGAACACTCAGAACATAAACAACCCAAAATTTACTTCCAGATCCCATAAAACAGAGTTTAGCTAGTTTTCTTATTTTTGGGGTGTAGAAAAAGCAGCTAAATAAAACTGGCAACTTCATTAATATGCTCGTAAAACGAAATCTTTTTCTATTGGCAATGTTTTCTCGTTTAGTACCTACTTGTTTTGCATTGAGCCACTGACTTTGTTTGGGAAAAGTAAAAAAAAGTTTTTTCAGAAGAAAAAGGTAAGACAAAATTTTATTATGAGTATGCATACCATTGTTTAATATGAATTATAATTTCAAAATGTTAACATTTGTCGGACGCAAAAAAATGAGCTCAATTTTTCAATTAAGTGCAAAATTTTTCGCCAATTTTAGTCATTACGAAGCATTTGAAAACTAATCAATTGAAAACTTGTCACCTATTGTCGTTTGTACACCTGAACTGAGGGTCATTCCTGCTTCCTGGACAGGACTTCAGTTCTTCCGGAAATATTCTAAATGCTGCAAATATCGAATATGAGTCTTTCATCAGACCAAAGTTATTGCATCGAAATTTTCCGGACAGTTAATGAGAATTTAAGGAAATTGGACATCTCCGAAGGATTCCAATGTTCTATGAACGTATTGAGTGTTTTGGTTCTAGAGTTTATTTAATAAAAGCGTACCTACATAATATTATTCAATCTATGAGATTTTTTAGGGGATTAAAACCAACTCGACATCAAAATTTTACAATTTCATATCCTCCCCTATTGATATTTTTATTACAGAAACAACACAACACTACATTTTTTTTTACCAATGCTACCGAGATACAATTCTTGGGTAATAAATAATCAATATCATTACCATTTGTTGAATTTCTATTATAAAAATTATACTATTACTATCAAAATAATAATAATTATATGGGAGAGTAAGGAATCATAAGCCACTTTTTTTCGTTGTTCCATAACTTCTTTATTATAAACGATAAAATGAAAATAAAAAATGGTATGGTTTTCTACATTTTCAAGGTATCACAAGGTATTTTTTTTTAAGTTTTATTAAGTTATTTTCCCCAAATTCTGACTGTTTGAAAAAAAAAGCAATATTTTTTGGATTTTGAAAAAATGGTGGGAAATCGTGGGCCACCAAATCCAAATTGACCAAATAACATGCAAAGTTTATGAGTTGACCCAAAACTATGATTTCCTAATTCATTTCGTTATTTTAAAGCAATTTCAGATGATGAAATAAAAAAGAGAGCTGTGTATGATCACTTAGATTCAAAAACCTGGCTCGCGAACGTTTTGGCAAAATTTCTTATATAGGATGGACAAAATATTTTTCATAACTATTCATTTGGCATAAGAAAACTTTACAGGTAGGAAAAACGTATTTTAAGTTCTGAATGTATATAAAAACATAAAAATATAGGTGATTCAAGGTGTGTGGCCCACGATTCCCCACAAGCTATGATTTGCAAATTGGTTGCGTTTGTGTGACTTATTGATGTTTCATCAAAAATTCCTTTTCTACGTGAAAGATCATGACAAAACTAAGATCATAAGCGTATGAGCATATTTTTGTTATGCACTTTAGGTTTCCCATCGATGAAATTATCGGGTGTTTTTTTAATTATGTACAGTACCGTTCATAATTGTATAGAAATTGGAAGCACGCGCACTGTCACAAAAATTGTACCTCCAGTAACTTTTGATACCATCGATCGATCTTTTCAAAAACTTCAGACATGATAGCTATACATTTTCACAATCACTCTGCAAAATTTGAACAAAATATGTAGCGCAGTTTCTGAGATATTGCAGTTTGAATGAGAAAAGTCCAAAAAGTCCGATTTTCGTAGAATTCATGTATCTCAGGCCACACAAACTCCAGAAAGCTCAAATTTTGTAAAATGATTGTGTGATAGTTGATCTATCTTTTGCAGAAAATTTGATCAAAAAATATCATCAGAGTAAAATGTTATGGAAGTTCAAATTTTAAGAAACAGTGCGCGTGCTTCCAATTTCTATACAATTATGAACGGTACTGTAAGTAAATTTTTCTAACTTTTTTTTAGCTTGATAAATAAAAGAAGTATATGATGCGTATTTCAGTCAACAACATATAGGAATATATGCTCACGCAAAGCGACGACGATGAAAGTTGGTTTGAGATATTAAAAGTGGCCCACGTTTCCCCACTCTCCCCTATTATTCTCATACTCATGATTCAACCTCACAAAAATGGAATAGGCCAAATCGTCAGATGAAACAAGTCTCTATAATTCAGTTGACATCATTGAGTTGAACTTGCTGCTAGATTCTATGGCAGAAAATGCTTATCGTGCCCCGATTAATGGTGCTTTTACTGCCTCAGTGGCTGATTTCCAGCTTTTAGCAAAGAAATTTATGATGCATTTTTAAACGTTTTTATCTACTTTTTCAAGTTTAAGCCATTTAGGAAATAGACTTTTCAAGTGTCTGAACACGAAACAATGAACTAACTCACAAATTATAGCTGTTTTCTTTGATTAAACTAGCGTCCTTCTTAAGGTGGCCATTATGCCCTTATCTCTCATACTCTTAGTTTTATAGAATTTATTGTTGGAATACGTTGAAATAAAACAATTGGTGCAGGAATTAAATTTTATTCCTAAGCTTGAATCGTCAAGTGACAGTTTTTCCGTCAAGCCTCAAGATAACACCTTACATTTCTCTAATAAATCTATTGTAGTTGACAGTCCCGAATGCATGAGCACCAAAATAGCCTTCAATAAAAACGGTACGCATAGCGATTAAATCAATTAATTTATCACCAAGTACTTGAGTTGAGATCGTACAAATTTACGCTTAAAAATGTCAATTATTTCGCATGCCGTTTCGGAGAGACAATCTTTCTACCCGAAACGAATTGATTTATTCCGCGGAAACGGAAAATATGCCAAATTGATTATCCCTCGATTGTTCTCGGGGAGAAAGTCTTAATTGGAAAATTAACGACCATATTTCCTAGTGCCATTCGGAGCCTCCAAGCCAAGGCAAGCCTATTCTTCTTCACAATTTAATGCAAGCCATTCGCCGTTGTCGGGTGAATAAAACTCGTCGATTAACAAACTGTTGAGCGAATTTCACCAGAACGTCGTCATCGTCGGTAATAAAAAACAAACGTCCTCTTTTCGCTGGAGCCACGGCCACGAGGAGTGGCAAAATTGTAACCGGAAGTGAGTTTCAAAAAATCTCTTTGGCGGCTGCGACGGAGATGAAATGTAATAAAACAAAAGTTTATGACGTTAATTTAACTGCTTTCTGATGTTATTTTCCTCCGGCTCGTTTTCCTTACTGGTGTCAAGGGTAGGTGTTGCATTTAAATTTTGTTACGGTAACTTTTAGGAAATTGTTCTTTATTCAAAAGCGCTCTATGTGACAGAAATAATCTCCGAGAAAAGTTGAATCTTTCTGGAACTGTTTCCTTGCTGCTAAGAAGTCTTAAGAATGTTGACTGTCATTTTTACTTAATTGTCTATCATAAGCTTGCCAGAATTTTTTTCAGCACGTATCCGGGCCCATCAAATCCGGAAAATTTTACATAAAAACCTGGTGAAATCCGGATATTTGATTTCAAAACTGACGAGCTCATATACGGAATTTTTTTGTCAAAGCCCAGAAATTACTCAACAAAAATCAAGAAAAAATTAAATTGAATAATTCCGGGCAAAATCAGTGCATTTTTCAATAAAACACGGAAAACCGGGCTGTGCCGGATTGTTCCCAGTTTTGTTGTTAAATATCTAGGAAAATCCGGATTAAATTAGGCAATTTGGCAACCCCAATTTATCAATATCTAAATCATGGGTGGCCAACATTTTCAACAGGCGGGCCAAATTTAAGAAAAGAGATTGGCTGGCGGGCCAAAAAAAAACAAATTATTTCAGAGTATAAAAAAAAACACTAATATCAGATTTTTTATAACGCTGTAAAAAACATTTGCCTTGATCACATTGAGTATAGAGTGATCTTAATAAACCATTTTTGTTACTTGCATATTCTTACAATTTAAGCTCCATTTCAAAAATAGTAGAAATATTGCGCAATATGAAAAGAATTACCCCTCCCAAATTATGTATAAACGTCAATTTTTTCAAGAGATGTAAAACCTCCTCAGTTTTTCGATCCCAGAAATGTCAAATCGCGTTACTACAATGGAGATTTAGTCAATTTTATGGTCTCCAAATATAAAACAATTACCGCCCATTTTCCAAAATTTTCAAGTTCACCGTTCTCCTTAGAAAAATTTGAAAAACAAATAAAAAAACGCCGAACGGAGTTTTTAAAAAAAAGTTACGTTCACGAGCTCTGACATTTAAAAGTTTTTTTTTCAAATAATATTGATTTTTCAAAGTACGGACCTCAATTCAATCCTACTCTTTTCAAATTTTACAGGAACTTGATTTTACGAGTGTATTGGGAAAGCCTTCTGCTAACAGGATGAATACGAATTTGATTGTTTTATAATAATTGCACTTTTTTTAAGTGAAAAATTCGTTCTTCTGAGCGATTTATCAGTACCAAATCGGGATAATACTCTTAAATATACCCTTTTCTGTTGAAGCTTAGCAAAAATAACAAATTGGAAAAATTTACAGAGCAAACTTTCGATATTTTACATAAATTACATAAGTTATTAAATTTTGATGGATGGACTCTGTTGATGAAATACAATTTGCTACGGTCTTACTATCTTCCTGAGGTTATTCAAACTCCTCAATATTAAAACAAGAGTCCGTTTGAATGCTCTTCATACCAAAACCTAACCGGAAAACATTGAAAATGAGTGATGGAATTTATAGGTAACTAGCTGATCCCATACGAACTCCGTTTCGCTTTCAACTTGGAAAATGTCATGAACAGTTTGTATGAAAGTCAATTGGACGATCACTTTGTCTGTCGTCAGCTACTAAATTTGAAATCAAGAATCAATTGACCGTGCCAAAAAAACCATGTGAATAAATTTCGACTAAATCAATGCATAACAACGCTATAATTGCCAAAAAGCTAATCCCCTTTCGGGAGCTCTTGTACAATCTTTGGTATCTGAAATTGATTACTCTTCCCTCAAAACTCCCGTGTGCAAATTTTTAAAGCAATCCATTGTACACTAACGTCAATATTGATGAAAACAGTGGACAATTAATTTATATGGACGACCCCTTTCGTCGATCCCTGGCAAAACATTTGAAATCTGAAATCGATTGCCCGTCCCTGAAAACTACCGTGTGCAAAGTTTCATCCCAATCCGATGTATAATAACGACGATATTGCAAAAATATTGAAAGGTTTATATGGACGACCCCTTTTGCCGGTCCTTTACACTGAATATTATACCTGAAATCCATTGCTCATCTCTCAAAACTATCGTGTACCAATTTTCGTCAGAATCCGATGTATAACAACGACAATATCGCATCAACAGTGAATAGTTAGTATGGACGACCCCTTTGGCCGCCCCCTGATTTAAGTTTGGATAAGTGAAATTAGTTGTTTGTCCCTAATAACTCCTATGTGCAAATTCTCATACCAATCAGATGATAACGTCAATATCACTAAGATACTGAAAATTTAATATGGACGACCCCTTTTGCCGGCCCCTTACACTGAATTTGATACCTCAAATCGATTGCACGTCACTCAAAACCAGGCTTGTAAGTGGTCACCATCGTTTGAATTTTTCCGGAGACAACCACCACACATCGTTCTTGACAATCGTGGAGAGCGCAATCGTTTGATCGGAGAGCAAAAAAATGTCAAATGAAATTTTGATCTTTGGTGTGGTTAGTCGTTTGACTATCATCCCTCTTGCGTAGATAATCGCGATAATCATTCCACATTGTTCGACCAACACATCCAAACATCACCCGGCGCTGCAGAGGCTGCAGAGTGGCGAATTTTTTTTTCAACAGGAGGAAGTGAATAGAAAAGATTGCATTTGCTTATTGAGTCTGTAAGTTCTGCTGCGTGAAAGAGATAGGCGATGTCGTAAACTGTCGGGAATTATGGTCGTTTGACCATCAAATTATCCCTCTCGTGTACCAAGACACGAAATTTCGTTCGACAATCACACAAAGAAGAATGAATGTCGTTTCGTTTGATGGTAGTCGACTGTTCGGCAAGTTTTCGGTCGCATTCGTTTGATGGCACGAACAATGAAACTGATAAAAGCAGGCTGTGCGACTGTCAGAGAAAATGTCGATGGTTTACAAGTCTGCTCAATACTATCGTGTACCAATTTTCATCTGAATACGATGTATAATAACGTCAATATCGCCAAAACAGCGAACAGTTAATATGGACGACCCCTTTGGCCCTTACACAAAATTTGACACCTGAAATCGATTGCTTGTATTTCAAAACACTCATGTGCAAATTTTCAACACGATCCGACGAAAAGTAACGTCCATATCGCGAAAACAATATTTCTCTTCTATGGACGAGGGTGCTTAATCGGTATAGCGCACGGCACCCTTCCAAATAAACGAATTTCAAATCAAAATCTTCTATGGACGACCCCCTTCAGAAGGGGTCATCCGATAATCTAAAAACATTTTTCATCCTTCCTGGTCCTATTGAGCATCCATGCCAAATTTCAGCTCTCTAGCTCTTAAGACGGCTGAGTCTATAGAGGACAAACAAACAAACAAACAAACAAACAAATAAACATACAGAAATTGCTTTTTATATATATAGATGTATAAAATACCGTACGATTTTGATAACTAAAAAATTGTGATAGTAATGGTTTTTTTTTCAGCGACGGTATCTTTTTTGTAAATGTATATGAGGCGCTCTGAGGGCGGAAAGGGAGGGGGGGAAAGGGGGGGGGGGGGGGGTGAAATAAGCACAGGTATAAGTACAAAAATTATCAATTTTGAGCAAATAGTGCCAAACGATGCTATATGCTCCAAATTAGAATCTGTTACTTTTTCAGATTTTTTTAATTATAGTCGCATAATTTTACGTTTGAAAGAAAATAGCGAGTGTCTGAAATATGTATGGAAAAAGGCCAAACACAACAATTTAAAAGCTTGTTTTCTCGATATAAGTTTTTGTACACTTTTACCTTTTAAACTTACATCAATTCAAAGATATTTCCATATCTTTGATTAGAATTAAGTTGGTGTGGATTCAGATATATCTATCCAAATGATTTATCCAGACCAAGAAAAACGTTAAATTTTCAAAACATGTTTTTTTCAAGAAGAGCTTCGCGGGCCACAAAAAGTTGAACGCGTGCCACATGTGGCCCACGGGTCATGATTTGGCCACCCATGATGTAAATGGTTAAACACAGAGAATCCGAGTCAAATATCGCAATAACAATTATAAAATAGCATTGTAGCGAAGTAATAACTATAAACTTCAACAAAGTTTACCTCTGAATTGGAGAGATTTGTGATTTATTTTACTAGTTAATTCTTCAACAAGCCATTCAAAGTTAACGAAGATCTGTGGTACAATCATAGATAAGGATCTACTTAAAAATGGCATTCTTGTTTTAATTGCATTAAAGAGCGCATAGCATAGCAACGCTGCGCTGTGCATTTGTTTTGTTGGTGGGATTCTTCCCTCGATTGGTCGAGGTATAATTAACACAGAGCACAGACGTACGAGGTCAACAAAGAAAGTTCAGAAAAGTGTGTAAAATTTCGAATGCTATCATCACATAAATATTTTAAAAACTGACTTGAAATAGTGCCATCTATTGTGCCGTTCTATAGTTACATGTTAAAACTTTAAAGTAACAAACCAAAAATTACGGTGATTAATCTCTCCATAAAGTTACAAGTTAACTTTTGAAGCGCTCCGTTTTCGAAAAGGCGTAATCATATATGAGCTCATAAATAATTAAATGGCTAAGTAAAATGGACGGCTTCAATTTATTGCCAAATAAATGCAATAAGAGTTACTATTAACTTGGCAAAATTCCACTTTCTTTACTTTTGTACTACTGTCAAAACAACTGACAACTTTAAATAAAACTTTCACGCTTCTCGAATAGTTATCGACAGAGGACGCGTCGCTTATATCCAGTTGAAAATGAACATTCTTGACGATCAGTCTCACCCAGCAGTACTGATTTTAGGCATCTCAAAGCAGATAACTTTCACCAATCACATTTGTATCCTATTATTCAAAATGAAGTACTTTTAGCAAGTTTGAAGGAAACAGCGAATAAGTTTTAAGATTATTTGTCACGTGAGCCTTCATTACGTCGTATGAAACGAAATGTATTTAAACAAACAGTTTTATTACAAAAGAATACAAAAACTGAAATAAACTAGTCGCAACTTCTTTCCATTTAGAATATTTGTAGCCTGAACAACATATTCTATATGTGAAATACAAATTTCAAAGTTGTTTTAATAACTTTTGCAGCAGTTTTCTGTGAATTCTTAAGATGTTTTATACGACTTAATGTGCTTCTAAACTTTAGTAACGTTTTTCTAGAAACATGCCAATTAGCTGCTACGAGCAGGGACCGAAAACAGCACGCATCACAGTAAGTGCAAAACAATTTGATGACACGACACATCCGTTGATCTACTTTTGTTGCGTGTCGGCTGCAACACAGCACACTACTGTCTGCGACACAAAAACCGGCACAGTTGTCGACACAGTGTTTTCGTGTGCCAGTCCCGAAACGATGTGATTATCATTGTTGCTCCTACCCGCAAGCTTATCTTCACTTCGTTGCCTACCTGCCAGCAGCCGAACTGGAAAGATTTTTTTTTTCCTTTTGCGTTCAAGGTTCTTCCTCAACAAAATGAGCTTCGTCATTGAAAATGCGGAGAGATGCTGCCCAGTCAAGCGCGACGAGTGAAAAAATAGCCTCGATCGTAACAATACTGTGTTGCGTGCTGAGCATAACTGTGTTATTCTCGACACGACACAACTGGAAACTGTGTCGTGTTGATATGATGCAACACAACATAATTGAAGTGCTGGGCCAAACCGAAATGTCGCACACAGAAATTTATGTGTCAGCACTCCAGGTTTTGTGTTGCACGATATGTTCTGTGTTGTTTTTGTGTTTTTTGTCGGTCTGTGCTAACGAGCTGTTCAAAACTGACTAAAAGTTTATTATTTTCTCTCATTTTCGGTCTGACAGTTCTCTTTAGTGTGTTTGGAGACATCTGGTGCCCTTGCCAAAAAAAAGGTTCAAAAAGGTCGTTGGAATTTTTACACAAGTTCCATGGGCTAGCCTGCACGTCTGATCTCTGTGGAATTGGTATGGTAAATAAGCATCCTCTTCTACAACTGGTTCAGGTTGAACAATTGGCTGAGCGGCGCAACTGACATGCTGATTTTAGAATGTAGTATTGCATTTGCTGCTCATTCTTCCGCTTGATTTTTTCACCTTTTTTTTTTATTTCCTTGAATATTTACCAACGTAGTGATAATTCATTCATTTGTCTCTGTCTCTGTCCCACTGCACTGGTACTGGTAAAATTTGCAAGCATGTCATAGAGAAAGCACCGATTTGCATTGAGATTCGGCAACCTTTTCTTTGGGTGTAGGTCTGATAATGGCATTGAAAGCATATAACTACACCCAAAAAAGAGGTGGCAGAATCTCAATGCCGATTGATGCTAGCTTTGTTCCTGCAATGAAATAAAACGCACTTCTTCTAAGATTACACGATTGGCTATGCCAGCATTGGCAGAGACTCGAGATCTCGAACAAAATCTTGTATTGTTTTTGTTTCTTATTCAAATGAACTTAAAAAGTAAAACAAATCAAAGCTTTCATTAAGGTTTGATAATGATTGGAAAGTGGAATAAGAGAGTGTTTTTTGGATGCCCTCATCATGTTTGTGAAATGCCTGTATCCTAAAATATCAGGTTAATCGAATCTAAACTCTTATTACCATATTGAGATAGAATTAGAGATCTCGAAACAGAATTGATAAAGTTTTTCTTATGGAAGAACTGCCTCCACCCTAAATTTGTTTTGTTTTATTCCATAAACCTATGAAAGACATAGATTTCTGCAAAATTTCAGCTTCGTCGTATTAAAGTTATCAGTTTCTATCATTTTCAATGAAATAACAACCCGCTTCTCCCCTACGCAGTGCTTATGCCTGGCAATACAATGTCATTCGGCATAAAGCTTCTTAAAGCCAATAGTGTGCAAATTCTGAGCCAAATATGTGCGAATATCTACATGCTGTCACTGGAGTAGATCTGTCATCTGTTAGTGTACTCTCGAAACGTATTTTTACCTTATCAAAGAGGCAAAATTGCGAATGCTGTCAGGGAAACTCCACAAATAATAGTTTGTGGAAAGCAGAGATTGAATAATGAAAATCCTTTCTTAGAGATATGATTGTAGTTTTAAACTACTAAAATAACACTTCTATTGAAAACAAGAGTTTGTTTTGCCATAATGCGTTTACCGATTTTTTCAAATATTACATTATTAATGCGAAAACAAATCATTATCCCCTTTTTTGGATAATTTGTGTCTGAATGTACTCCTCAAAAGCACTATTGATCCATGTCAGAGTTTGAATTTTATTCCTCGTTTTTTTTTTTTAATTTGAAAAGTTCTTTTGACCCATTCGTACTTTTGAACCATCGTAGTCTAAGGATTTTGGGAAAGTTCCGTATATTCTAGTGGTTGATGAAAATTGGGATCATTGGCTAACTCAATGGATTTGACATACTTAAAGGAACCTAAAAAGTCTTTATGGAAAAAATGGAGCAAGACAATTAATAACATGTCCTTAGGCGTTTCTGAAGGAAAAAGTAGTCTTAGGCCAATGCTATTCGATACCTGTTGGAACTGGAATCACTGCCAAAACACCGCGACAGCCGAGACACCTAACGACAACGACGAGGACCAGCGACTTTGACAGAGACCGTGAAAGTATGACATCGACGGAGGTCTGTCCATTACGATCTGTTCAATTTTGCAAGCTCATCAAGTAGACAGCGTAAAATAGATTTGGTGAAGTGAAATTAATTTATACTAACATTTCCATTTTATTTAGATTTGCTTTGCGATAAATGGTAACTATAGTTACATAGAAACCAAATACGTAATCATATGAAAGAATTCAGTGAATTACAATCAGGTACAATTTCATACTAGGATTCCTAACCTATCCATGTGCACTTATATACTTATACCACATTACAGAAGCCATCCTAAATTATCAAAGTTGTAGCGTAGGTTCGGAATAATTATACGCAAACACTGAATATTGTACGTAGAATCTAATACTCTTTATAAACAAACATTAATAAATATTTGCCTATGCAGTTGTAGCACTTGCTCACAAAATCAGCGTTTTGCCTACCCGCGCCTGCAACAAACTACAAAATATTCAACCGACACGATGCTCCGAACACCGCCAAATCCCACTCGTCAGGAATCACAGGAGCATTGGTGTGTGGCGTGCGATAAACCTAACTCCGCCAGCGATCTCGTCCAGTGCGATACCTGTAACGATTGGTGGCACCAAACGTGTGCCGGAGTCACAGGATCGGTCGAACACCGCCCATGGAACTGCAGAAAGTGCCTTCCAATAGTTCCAGCAGGCAGTATCCGTTCTCTCGGCTCAAGTGTACGAAGCAATCGCATCCAACTCCAGTTGCAGCAGCTTGAAGAGGAGCGCGCTCTGGAGCAACAGGCCCGCGAATTGAAACTGCAGGCTAAACTCGAATCCATTCTGGCTGAAAAAAAGTACAGTAAAAAAAAATTCGAGCTTCTTCAAGAAGAATGCGATGCTATAGATGAAGAACGCAGTGTATGCAGTAAAATAAGTCAATCAGAAAAACACCAAATGATTGAAAAATGGGTTGAGAATGCAGCGAGTCCCGAAAAAAACGATGAAATTAGCAACACGCTTCCCAAACAAGTTGAAACGTCAAAACAATCGACGAACAAAAAATCAGTCCAGAAACCAGTCGTCGATCAAAATTCATTGACTGTGGGAAACTTCCCTCAATGGAAGTCTGTTGTGACTGGAAAAAGCGCATCAATAATCCAGGATCCGAAATCGTTAGAGCAGGCTATACCAGCGTTTTCCGAGAAGCCATTCGAATCATTACCTGTCTTCCAGAACCAGGTAAAAACGATTGTTTCGTCCACTGCTTTTTCTTCGATTGCCTCGTATTCAAGAGGTACACACACAGTACCAACGAAAACACCACTGGCCATCGTGAATGAAACGAATTCGTTGCACTCCCCGATTCCTTCATCACGTGTGATTAAATCGTATCCAGCTAGAGGTACAATGTCCTACACCGTTTTGCAACAACATCAACATCACGAGCCGCATCAACAACAAATCTTCCAACGTCAACAGATACAGCAGTTTTATCCAGAGGTAACGGAACCAACAAATGTAGCAGTGCCTCATGTGCCCCCAAGTCATCAAAATCCAGGTGAGCCCGTTTCATTATTACCCTCTGATGGACAAGCATCAGGACCCCATGAAAGTAGTGCCCTCGAACCTCTTTTAAAACAGCTCGGTTTGGGCCCTAACGAACAAGTCATATTTACCAATCCATTGACCTCATATCAACCTACCCCCTCACAACTAGCCGCTCGACAGCTTATGGCTCGTGACCTTCCCATATTTGATGGTAATGCATCCGACTGGCCCATATTCATAAGTAGTTTTACTAACTCTACTCTCGCTTGCGGATATAGCTCTACAGACAATCTTATTCGCTTACAAAGATGTCTGAAAGGTGGGGCGTTGGAAGCTGTGCGAAGTAGCTTATTACTTCCAGAGTGTGTACCTGACGTGATAGAGACGCTCCGTATTCTTTATGGTCGTCCGGAAATTTTATTAAAATCCTTGTTGGAAAAAATCCGTTCGATTCCAGCCCCCAAACCGGAAAAATTAGAAACTTTGATTGATTATGGCTTAGCCGTCAAAGGTTTGTGTGCCCATATGGAAGCGGCGAATCAACAGAACCACCTTTCAAACCCATCTTTACTTATGGAACTTGTTGATCGGCTACCGGCACATTTGAAATTAGAGTGGGCGAACTTTAGTGCTGATATTGTCGACGTTAATTTGCGGAACTTCAGTACCTTTATGACTGGTTTAGTAAGATCGGCTAGTCGCGTTACTTTGTACAATGGTGAAAAATCACACACTAAGAACGTTAGTATACACACCCATTCTGAATCAAACACTCCGGTTGAGTACACTCCTGTGGGTAGAGTTTGTCCTGCTTGCAGCAAAAATCATCGATTATCTGAATGTGAAAGATTCAAATCACTCGACATTGATGAGCGTTGGAAATTTATCGAAACTGAAGGAGTATGTCGAAATTGCTTATACAAACACGGAAAAAGATCCTGCCGCAGCAATAACCGTTGTGGAATCAATGGATGTACCCATCGACATCACTCTCTGCTCCATTCCGTCCGTTCAGCCACAACCCCTCCGCCTTGTTCCTGCAATCGGTCTGCCAATGTTAGCACTCAAAATTCAAAAATAAATAGAACGCCGGCTTCGGGTGAAAATCATACCCACTACGACATCGATAGGTGCTTCCTTTTTCGAATTCTCCCCGTGACTGTTTATGCTAATGGAAAATCATTGACAACCTTTGCGTTCATAGACGAAGGCTCGTCGCTTACCCTAGTGGAAGAGACTCTTGTAAACGAGCTTGGTGTCGAAGGCACATCCCAAGTACTGTGTATCAACAGACTCTTGTAAACGAGCTTGGTGTCGAAGGCACATCCCAAGTACTGTGTATGCGCTGGACCGGAAACGTGACACGTACAGAGCTTAATTCCAAAGTGGTCGATTTGACAATATCAGGACCAAGCTCTCTCAAAATGAATTTAAAGGATACCCGCACTGTAAAGGATCTTTCGTTACCCCGACAGTCCCTCAACTACAAAGGTTTAGCAGCACAATATCGACATCTTAAAGGCCTACCTGTTGCTAGCTACTACAACGCTGTTCCTCGAATACTGATAGGCGTAAACAATCTTCATTTGACCGTTCCGTTACGCATTAAGGAAGGTCTCAGGGAGGATCCCACTGCAGCAAAAACCAGATTAGGTTGGTGTGTCTACGGTGGCATGGCGTGTGAGAAGTTGAATGATCAACCTGCTGAAACACCCGTCTCTTTCATAAACTGTCACGCGTGTGATTGCTCGAGCGATAAAAATCTTCACGACTTGGTTAAGAACTATTTTGCGAAAGAAGATGTGGGGGTTTCTCCGCTAGTTGCATTAGAGTCTAAGGAAGACAGCAGGGCTCGTCTACTGTTGGAACAAACAACTACTAGAATCTGTGACAGGTTTCAAACAGGATTATTATGGCGGTTCGATAATTTTGAGCTCCCCGACAGCTACCCGATGGCCGCCAAAAGAGAAGAGTGCCTTCAACGAAAACTGAATAAATCTCCAGAGCTACGGATTAATCTTCAAAAGCAACTAGATGAATATCAAATTAAAGGATATGCCCATCGAGTTACGAAAGCGGAACTCGAGGACACAGATCCACGTCGAGTATGGTATCTGCCCCTGGGGGTTGCCATTAACCCTAGAAAACCAGAAAAGATCCGAATGATTTGGGATGCCTCAGCCACAGTGGATGGAATTTCACTTAATGCAATGCTTTTGAAGGGCCCTGATGAACTTCCTCCCTTACCTTGGATACTATTCCGCTTCAGGCAATTCCCAGTGGCTGTTTCGGCGGATATCTCAGAAATGTTTCATCAGGTGAGAATCCTTCCAGAGGATAAACAAGCGCAACGCTTCTTATGGCGAAAAGATCCTAACCAAACACCGGAAATCTTTGTAATGGATGTGGCAACCTTTGGTTCCACTTGTTCTCCGGCATCCGCACAGTACATTAAAAACAAAAATGCACTTGAATTTAAAGAAAACTATCCACGGGCTGTAGAGGGAATAGTCAAGGGTCATTATGTTGACGATTACGCTGACAGCTTCGAAACGCCGGAAGAGGCAGCTAGGGTCTCTCAAGAAATTCGAATGATACACTCGAATGGTGGATTCGATATCCGGGGTTGGATTTCAAACAGCACACAAGTTCTCAATGATTTGGGAACAAGTTCAATACATCAAACAAAGAATTTGGATCTTGATAACAATAATTTCGATCGTGTCCTTGGAATGCATTGGACCTCTGTGAGCGATTCGTTGAGTTTCTCTACAACACTTCCCGTTGAATTTCAAGAAATAATTTCATTCGGGGAAAAACCAACAAAACGTCAAGTTCTAAGATGCTTAATGAGCTTTTTTGATCCCTTGGGACTTCTGGCAGCCTTCATACTCCACGGAAAGGTACTTCTCCAAGATATTTGGCGATCCGGGATAAAATGGGATGAAAAAATAGACGATCGATGTTTCGACAAGTGGCAACAATGGACTGATCAAATTCCTCTTATTTCAAATCTTCGTATACCCCGATGCTACTTTGAAGGAGTTACCCGAACGCATTACAAGCAGCTAGAGTTACATATTTTCGTTGACGCTAGTGAAGACGCGTATGCCGCAGCTGGCTATTTCCGTGTTCCCGACTCCTCGGGTGGATTTTCCTGTTCGCTAGTGATGGCCAAAACAAAGGTTGCCCCCTTAAAGCACTGGTCAATACCTCGGTTAGAACTTCAAGGAGCTGTCTTAGGTACCCGGATTAGAACCTTTATCGAGGACGGACACACCGTAACCGTGCAACGTGTTGTCTTCTGGACTGATTCCAGCACTGTCCTTGCCTGGATCCGGTCCGACCATCGTCGATACACGCAATTTGTGGCCTGTCGAGTCGGAGAAATTCTCTCTTCCACGGACGTATCCGAGTGGCGTTGGGTACCGTCGAAATTGAACATCGCCGATCAAGCAACCAAATATAGTGAGAAACCACAGCTTCATCAAAACAACGAATGGTTCAAAGGACCTCATTTCTTACGAGACGAAGAGATCAACTGGCCCCAACCGAGAAAATTGCCGGCAACAACTGAGGAATTAAAAATCTCATTCTGCACGCACATAAATATTTCTGTTCCTCAGCCAATTCTTGTATTCACTAATTTCTCAAAATGGGAAAGACTATTACGCACGATGTCATATGTATACCATTTCATAAACCTCAAACTCAATATAAGTAATCCTCATTTACAGGAAGAACTTAAAGCGGCTGAAAATGCAATACTGCGCCTGGCACAATGGCAAGCTTATCCCGTAGAATATGAGCGTTTAAAGCGAAAACTGGAGAATGAGAACGTGAGCCTTGATAAAAATAGTGAGATTTATCAATTGAACCCATATTTGGACGAGCATGGAGTTATGAGAGTTGACGGTCGTATCGGTGCAGCGACTAACGTTTCGAATGCAGCTAAATTTCCTGTTATCTTGCCGAAATCGCATTATGTTACCGAGTTAATCATACTCTACTATCATCGTAAGTACCTGCACGGTAATTCCGAAACGGTTGTAAACGAGTTGAGGCAATCGTTCTACATTTCACAGATTAGATCAATAGTAAAAAAAATCTCTCAACGTTGTCAACATTGTAAAATTTACAAAAAGAGACCAGAACTTCCTAGAATGGCCCCGTTACCGGAAGCACGATTAGCTTCATATACACGTCCCTTTAGCTACGTTGGACTTGATTTATTCGGACCACTCTTGGTCAAAGTAGGAAGAAGCTCAGCGAAACGATGGTGTGCCCTGTTCACTTGCATGACGATAAGAGCTGTGCACATTGAAATCGTGTATAGTCTAAGCACGGAATCGTGCATAATGGCGATACGTAGGTTTATCGGACGTCGAGGATCACCTATCGAAATCCACTCTGATAACGGAACGAATTTTCGGGGAGCCGATAACATTTTACAACAGCAGTTACAAAGGATTCACTCTGACATGGCTTCAACGTTCACCAACATCTCAACGAAGTGGATTTTCATTCCCTCCAGGACTCCACACATGGGTGGATGCTGGGAACGGATGGTCCGCTCAGTCAAAACAGCGATGGAGGCTAGCACAATTGCCGGAAGAAAACTGGATGACGAAGGTTTGAGCACACTAGTAGTAGATGCCGAGGGTATCGTTAACACTCGACCGCTCACTTACCTGCCACTAGATACGGAACAGAGTGAAGCTCTCACGCCGAACCACTTCTTATTGGGTAGTTCTAACGGAGTAAAACAAGCGAGCGTAGAGCCAACGGATCCGAAAATCGCACTCAGGAGCACATGGAACGGGATTCAATTTCAACTTGACATTTTCTGGAAACGCTAGGTACGCGAATACTTACCAGTTATTACACGGCGTACTAAATGGTTTCAAGAAGTAAAACCGCTTGAATCCGGAAACTTAGTGGTTATTGTCGACGAAGGGCGAAGAAATGGTTGGGTTCGAGGTGTGGTAATTGAGGTCATTAATGGAAAAGATGGGCGGGGTCGTAAGGCTATCATACAAACCAATAAGGGGCTTACTCGACAGTCGGTTGCCAACCTGGCTGTGCTAGATGTCGATAATGGAATCCATGGGCCTAATGTGTCGTCGGCCATGGTTACGGGGGGGAGCATGTTGGAACTGGAATCACTGCCAAAACACCGCGACAGCCGAGACACCTAACGACAACGACGAGGACCAGCGACTTTGACAGAGACCGTGAAAGTATGACATCGACGGAGGTCTGTCCATTACGATCTGTTCAATTTTGCAAGCTCATCAAGTAGACAGCGTAAAATAGATTTGGTGAAGTGAAATTAATTTATACTAACATTTCCATTTTATTTAGATTTGCTTTGCGATAAATGGTAACTATAGTTACATAGAAACCAAATACGTAATCATATGAAAGAATTCAGTGAATTACAATCAGGTACAATTTCATACTAGGATTCCTAACCTATCCATGTGCACTTATATACTTATACCACATTACAGAAGCCATCCTAAATTATCAAAGTTGTAGCGTAGGTTCGGAATAATTATACGCAAACACTGAATATTGTACGTAGAATCTAATACTCTTTATAAACAAACATTAATAAATATTTGCCTATGCAGTTGTAGCACTTGCTCACAAAATCAGCGTTTTGCCTACCCGCGCCTGCAACAATACCGTTGCTCGAACAGTTCAATTATTTTCCGCGTGAAATCTGGAAACTTCCAGGACTATTGAAGACCATATCAATATCTACTTTATCGATAGCGTCTAGAACAGTCTATGCTTGGGCATTGACAAAAGGCTTAAAATGGATTTCAATGCAAACGTAAAGGTCTCTGAACGTAGGGAGACTCCAATCGGTATCAAGTATCCAATCGGAATCAAGTATGAAACTGTAGGTTGGAGACTTCTGCCGCTATCTTCTTGGGTGATTCGAAATTGAATCGTAAGCAGCAGAAGATTTCACGTCGTATCGAGACCCTAGATTTGCTTCCAATCATGCTTCCGAAAATCTATCATTTTCACTGAGCCATGCTTGACTACATTCAGAGCCAAAAAATCAAAGCAGTCAAATTTCCTTCTTCAACCAAATCATACAAACAATCATGCATGACAACGACGCTTCTGTATTTGAAACACTTTTGCGATACATGATGAGGTAAAAAAGGACGCAGACTATCAGCAACGAACGTCTCGATGCTGATTTCCTTCCCCTAACGACTTTCAACCTTTAGAATCATAACTGATATGTATCAGTTCTGAGCGATCTATGTAGGCTATCAGATGATTTTTTATTTTTCGTTTTGCCTAGAAGGACAAAATCATGACTAGGTAACCGCAATGAACTGTCCAGCATGTGCTACAGCTTTTTTGAACATTTGGTCCTGGTATTTATTCAGATTTTTCCTTTTGAAACATTAATGATCGTCTATCAATAACGAGCATTATCAACAATGATGCGAGGATAGACGTTCGGGAATGATTGAGGGAGCGACGTTCAAAATGTATCACCAAGTATGTCGATCACCGTCGATTAGCCACGTGACGAATAGCAACGGAAGCCTCCGGTGGGGCATGGTATATCTTCTTGTATCAAGTTAGTGTTGATTTTCGACATATGTATATTCAATGGGTACTTTTACCACGTGCGTATCACAGCACTCGGAGGTAGCATCATTCTAGCTAGAAACCATTCCTGATTGCTTTTCTTGAGCGATTTTCCGACCACTGCTTCCAATACGCTAGGAATTCTCTATTCAAGAACCCTGTTTCACTTTGCAACTCTTCTTCAGCTATCTTACCTTTGCCACAAAACCACTTAGAACAGTTGGAAAGTTTAACGCAGAACTAACCGCTTGAAAATCTACATTGATTGAACAAACTACAACCAACGCCAATATTTTCGCTAGACTGCTTCTTCTTTTTGAAATCTCGCTGAGGAAAAAAGGTTTAACAGTTCACCACCCTCTAAAATTCTTTTTAGTACTAGTGATACATAAATAACGACAATGCTTGACTACAGCCTGCAGCCATATTTCTGCGATCACAAACCGCACTTTTTTTTTTGTTAGAAAATGTTCGATTGCGGTTTCTGCGTGATCCGTAGATTCCGTTCGAAAAAAACATGGCTGATTTGACTATTGAAGTTCAGTTTAAATAATTCTTTCAAAAAAATGGAGATTACTCTCTTTCTTATTCATTTTATTTATTCGTATATTTATGCAACTTAAGATTGATGATCTTTTATGATCTTTTCCTACAATGTATTCGAACATTTATCATGTCTTGGATTTGTTAATTAAGCCTTTCTTCAAAATCAACTGCCATTATATTCTACCCATCAACTGCCGAGTAATCTTGTTTTGTTGAACCAACCTTAATATTCCATTGAATGGATTTCTGTCTGTCAGTCTGTCTGTTCCCCATAGACTCGGAGAATACTGATACGATTTTCTTGAAACTTGTAAGGGTTTGGCTTTTGAGGCCGGAGAAGGTTTCTATTATAGTTTGAGATACCTTCCTCTTACTGGAAGGGGAGAGGGGGGTCTCCAAAGCAAATACGGAATGTTTGTATAACTTGAGAAAAATGATACCAAATTCGGCATGAGAGAGGATTTGGTTACGAGAAATATTTCTTTGAATATTTGGTATCCCTCTTTTTTCCAGAAGGGAAAAAGGAAGGGAGAGGGGGGGCTCTCTTAAATTTTTTAACATAACTTGAGAATTAGTCAAGCAAATGGAACCAGATTTGGAAACGGGAAATGTTTTAATGATTAAATATTTGAGACTCTCCCTAGACTCCAGTGGAGAGATTTAAAGTGGGAGGGCGCGTTCATACATTTTTTTGCAAAGATCGAAAACTATTCGAGCACATGGAACCAAATTGCTTTGGGAGGATATTTGAATATAGGAAAAGATTCTATGATTGTATAAAACTCCTACAGATTACCATTGGGAGGATAGAAAGGGGAGGGGGGCTATATAATTTCTGCAAAACTCGATAACTGATCGAGCGAGAGGAATTAAATTTAGTATGCGAAGGTATTTGAGTGAACGAAATGTTCGAAGGTTTGAAGCTCTTCCCACCTTTCATTAGAGAAACATAAAAGAGGAGGGGGTTCCCATTCAATTTTTTCTATGACTGGTAAAATAATCGAGCAAATGGAACTAAATTTGACATGGGAGGATATTTTGGTATGGCAAAAGACTCTATGGTTGTTTGAGTCCTCTCCCTGATCCCAGTCAACAAATATGAAGAGAAGAGGGGGCCACCACAATTTTTTTTAAAGATGTCCAGAGTTAATCAGTCGAAAAACACCGAATTTGATATGGGATTGTATTTTGATACGAGTAATGTTTCTATAATTATTTGGGACCCTTCCTTTCTTCCATTGAGTGAGATAGGAAGAGGAGACGAGAGCCTCATAAATTTTTGTTACATATATATAAAATTAGTCATACGAAAGAAACCAACTTTGATAGGAAAGGGTTTTTGGGATGGAGAAATGTTTCTATGCTTATTCAGGGCTCTCTAATGATAGGATAAAAATGGAAATACTTTTTTCGCCCAACTCGATAACATTTTAAGCAAATGGGGTCAAATTTGTCATAGGAAAGTATATGAAAATAAGAATTCAGACTCCTTCTTTCTTTTCAGTGAGGAGCTTGGGGAGGAAGGGGTGCACCAATACTTTTTTTTAATAATTTGAGAAATGATCGAGCAAATTTGGCATAGAAGGGGTTGGTGTACGAGAAACGTTTTCTTAATTAGTAATCATGGGGACTCTCATAATTTTATTTTAAAATGACTTGGAGTGATCAAGCAAATAAATTTAAATTTGGCTTGGGGGTTGGAATTTTATACAAGTAAAAAAACTTATTGTGGCAGGATTTAGAAACTTATGAATAAATAAATACAGAGTCTTAATTTTAGGTACAAAACAATGATTGGAGAACAAATTTTGAAAACAGACAAACACATTTAAGAAAACAAGAAGTAATCTCTTTTGTTAAATTTCCATCAAATTTAGAAGGTGTAGCAAAGCACACCGAGTCAACTCACTAAAAATAATCTTTAAGTATAAAAAATTCAGAGCAATATTTAATGATAAAAAGTGACTTCACCAAAATCCCACGATATTTTAAAGTTACTTGCTGAAAATTCCGACAACTGCACCGACTACCGTAGATAATGTTGTTCCCTTTTGACCGAGAACAATTGAGTGGGAGGATTGTGAAATTTTCCGGTGCTCTTTGAAATGGTCGAAAAATTTACGACTGGCGCAAGTTACGAACAGAAGGACATCCATCGGAGCAGAGAGAAAAAAAAATCATTCGACTGAACGGAGAAAATAACGATCGCTACCGGCTGTCGCGCTACCAGAGAGCCCCGCTAAATTTGCATTCGAGTTATTAACTTTATCTTTCTGGCCTTGGTGATTGTTAACTTTAAGCGGGGCGCTTTAACCTCCCACGTATCAAAGTTGTGCAAGAATCAAGTTCTGATGCTTTGGAATATCCAATGTTGGGCAATATTTTCATTATTGACGTCATTTTGGTTTGAACTTATGTAGTACACTAAGACTTATGAAAATATTTTTTCAAAATGAGTTTCACTTGAAATAACCAAAATTGCACGATAAAATGATAGAAAAGACACAGAAAATATATGTTCTGATGATACCCAATCTACTTACTCACAATAGTCGTCGAACATTGTAGTATTGAGTCGTCTCATTGGGCATATCGTCAAACTTGGCATCGAAATGTTCCAATAGTAGTGATCTTTTTCGATCGTTACCACAGTACTTTTCGTTCGAAACCGTTCCCAAGATTCCAAACTTAGGGTCGTCGAAAAATATAATGCTCCACCAATGAGAATGATCCAGAACAATCTGCGAAGAATGGCAAGTTTTTATAAATAGAATGTTTAAGTACCTCAATTTCTTACTTTTCTATAATATGTAACATTGTGTTTCCCAAGAAAGTAATTCCATGGATCGCTCCATGAGAAAAGAATATGTTAATGAATGTCTTTACACGATCGAAAAAAGTCGTGGGTTTTTGTGGGTGTATAGGTTGGTCAGAATCCATCTCGAAAAAATATCCACAATTTTTTGGTATATCACTCAAACTCCAGCAAGTTTGAAACTCCAAGTGCTCCACTTACGAACCAGACGGTTAATGTGCCCGCTATAAATCGTGTCCAGCACAATTATTGCCCAATGCCCGCAATTGGTGGCATGAATAATCAATTTCAGCTGTTTATTGAGTTATTTATTCATGAGAATGTGCATAAGATTAATTGGTAGTGTTTATGCAGATGCACTGATATGTATCTACTCACTGTTGGTTGTAGTTCCGAAAATCGAATTGTCAATCGCATCATTCATTCATCCACCGTAAAGATTCATTTATCGTAGCATAATTGAAAATAATTTGCTCAGTTTGCAAATGGAAATTGATCCAATGAAGTCAGGCAAAGTACAGAATTAGGATCTTACCAACTAAAGTTGCATTTATGAGAGTCAGTTAAAGTTCAACTGTTCACACTTCTACAATTGTTCTTTCATTGTGTGTTGTTTGTGGTGTGTCAAGTTGAAAAAAATACTCTGCGATAGGTTCTGTTGGAAGTAGCAAAACTATCAAAGGGTTGCGTTGCGGTTAAACTGTTTAAATGGGGAACATGGGGCAAGTATGTTATCAATGAATGTTGGAGTACAAGATACAATTCCGTTATCGTTAAAATCATAAGCTTCAAAAGTGCATAAGCATTCATAAGCGTTCATATTTTTTAATTATTATTTTCTTTAAATACGAAAATTGAAGGTAACTTCGTCTCAGCGAAAACGTAAAAGTAAAGCTCCAGGTAGGCAAGTTGATGATTTGGCAAGCTATGTAGCTTTGAAAACAAGAAAAAAGTTCTTGATGTTTTTGATATTTCCTCTGTTCAGAAATCGATGAGAGCAAGTTCACTGGTGTTGGGAAAAAGTGGTAGAAATTTTGACATTTTGAAAATATTACCATACAAAAATGTTTTCAAGATCTTGGGGCGTTGTATTTTTTTACAACACTGTTTCTATTTCAGCCGTATGTGATAGAAATATAGCTATTTTTGCATCACAGCATGCGAAAATACAACACGTGTTGTAAAAAAACTAGAAGTCCACAGATCTTGAAAATGTTATTGCATGGCAAAATTTTCAAAATGTGCCGTGAGTGTCGAAATTTCTACCACTTTTTCCCAACACCAGTGAACTTGTTCTGAAAGGTATTCGATGAAAAGTGCGAGAATCCATCAAAACAGTCGACAAATCTCTAATAGGGGAAAAGTTCATATAACGCCCCATGTGGCTAATACGCGCCACCCTTGTTTTGAAGAATCTGAAGCATTTTAAGCCTGCAAAATATTACCAATTTGTTCTAAATGCTGTGATTGGTCATGGCAAGTATGAATTTTTCCTTAAAATGCTCCTGTGTCGTGATAATTTCACAATTTAGGTTTTTCTTCATTTCGATCTAAATTTTAAAACACTTTCAATAAGGTGTCACCAAGCAGAGAAAAACGAATAAGACAATATTTTCTGACACATCGATAGAGGAGAATCTAAACTACGATTTGATGCTAAAAAATTATACCGAACTCGCTATGGTATGCTTTTTATAGGTATGTTTTATCACGGCCCATGCGCTCGTTATAACGCGCCAATCGTAGTAGGCTGAAAATAGCATTAATTTTTTAAAAAGGCCAATTTTCATTGAAAATGAACAAAAGTCTAAAACCTTATTTTGAGCGTTAATTACGCCCAAAAAATCTACTTTTTTTTTAAATTTTGATTAGTCCATTTTGATTTTATTTTCATTCAAAGTGTCTGTAAATATTGGTGTGTTTTCGGTCTTCGGCTGCTTTCGGGTGTGTTCGGCTGCTAGGCGCGTATTGAATACACGGCGGCGCATATTTGCAACACAGTTTTGTTCTGTGGTTTTGAATAAGGTTTTTAAAAATCAAGTTTTTGAAGCAACTATAGCAATTTGAGTAATAAAAAATCATAGGCATTTGTAGAAAACAATTTATTTCAACGATTGCACCCATTTTTAACACAACTTGTACGTGGAATACATAGAAAATCAGCGATTCGCTTAGGTGGCACATAATAGGGCATGTTCCTCTATGTGTTGTGAGCCTATTTGGATGAATAATTCTACTGAATCAAAGCAATCGAAAGATTCCCATTAATTTAACCACGGAATTAGAAAAGTTCAGATACCCGTGTTTTTAAATAGAAAATTCTATTTCGATAATTCATCATAAATTTATTCTTTTTAGAAACTGAACATTACACCGATCACAAATCTGTCAAACAAATCTTAAAATTCGTTGTTTCATACAATTTTCTACGTAGATGAAGTTGGGGTTTGATGCTGTTTCAAAAACAAAAAAGTGTTTTCAACACTCCACTAAAATTTTATTTCTTGAAGAAATAAAAAAAAAATTAGCATGGATGTGTTCAGAACAATATGAAATTTATTTATCTGAGGTTGAAGAATTAAAAAAAATCGTTATTTTTGTTTACGAGCATAAACGTATAACGTTAAAAAATAACGAATTTTCATCATATTTATTCGGCCATCTGGAAAACATGTTACCCCACTCTCATTCCTACTCAAACATTTAAATGGAAGTCTCGGCTATCCAACAAAAAAACTAGTTGCCACTTTTGGCCAAATCAAAAGTTATTCACGTTTTAGTGAAACATGTTTTTGTCAGAGAAACTTGAACTCAATCGAATTTGAAATTCAGCTCATTAATTTTTTTTTAACTTATTTTACTCTTAGTTATTTTGATAATACTATTTCAGTTTTTAAAAGCAAATACATATGTACAAGCAGATAAGACTCTTTAGAATATAAACTTTCTTTAACCTTCTTAAATCCTTTTCGGCCAGATCTGTTCACTTACTCAATTTATTATTCAGCATTTCTTTCTATAAATTGTTTCTACAACATTCATTCAAAAGGAAAAAACAAGATCTTCTAGTTTAACTTAAAAATAAAATAGAAATTATTTACACACTGAATGTTTGGATATTAAAAAAAAACAATGCAACTATGTTTTTTGCTGTCATATTTAGTAACAGCCTACTTGATCCATTAGCTACTTATGTAAGGTTCCAATATAAGTTTATAGCTTATTTATCCGAACTTTTTTTTATTCTCGATTTATACATAAGTTTTATATTTTATTTGTATGGAAGCATTCGTTTCATAGTTGGAATAAATTTTAAGCCATCATAATAGACGATTTGTAGTACCCCTAAATCCTCAGAGGTCAAATTTGGTTCAATTTTTTCAATTTGCTTGATTTGTTCCTTGTCAAGTTCCTACCAGTTGTGAGACCTTTTCTGGTTGCTTGGTGAAGAAATTTTGTATTATTTTCATAAAATCTCCGTCTTCCAGAAAAGGGATGGGTTTCAAACTAGCGTTAATATAATATGCATTTCTCTCTTGTCAAATTTGGATCCATAAACATTATAAATTTGATTAATTTAATTAGAGTTTTGTAGATATTCAGGTGACATTTGTATTGGAGCTCCCCATTCTTGTGAGGGGAGGGATCTTAAAACATCATTTAACTTTTTAAGGGTCCTTAAAACCCTTAGGTACATGATAATTTTCACGCCGATTGACTGAGTAGCCTTCAAGTTGATAAGGAGAATCTGCTAAACAAAGTTATCTAGATCAAATTTCACAACATCTATACGAAAAAAATGTTACATAAAATTAAAGATTTTAGTCAGATGAACAACTTTTCAGAAGACTTCAAACCAGTAATATTTGATTTGAAGAAGTTTTGACCATCGATTGGTCAGACCACTGTGTGCCGGTTTGAGAGTCTGGAATGGCATTTTTCACACATGAAATTTGCTCAGAAGTCAAATCTGCCGCTGAATTTAACCGGAGCCATCAGAGTGAAGTGTTATTTGATCTCATTTGCCCAGTATTGAGCATTTTTTATTATACATATGTTCTACCAACATAAAATTTTGTGTCATTGAAATTCTGTATCGATCGATTTTTACATAATGAATATCAATTCAAAGCACGAAAATGGACTCAACTACGTTCAAAGCTTCACAACGTTCGTCTGATTTATTGAATACTAGCAGACCCGGTGTGCTTTGCTACACCTTTCAAAATCAAATGATATTTTCAAAAATTATTCTAATTTTTCTTATTTTATTGGCATTATTTTAAATCAAATTATAACATAATTCATAAGCAACCGCTATAAAATGAGAGCTGTAGCTGGAGTTTCGAAAAGAAACACAAAAAAACATAATCTAATATTCTGAATCTTGCTCTATAAATTTGTGTTAAAGATCTGATAATTTTAATCTGTCTGGAGGGTCTCAAATTAATCGTACGCAAACAATCTAACTTATAAAACAGGGTTTTTTGCTTGATATGTTCTGGATTTATGCTAAAAAACTGATAAGAGAGCCCCCTCACCTGTTCTTCCCTTCACCCCCTACTGAACGGAGATCGCGATCTTTAATAATCATACCCATTTTTTTCGTTCCCAAAAATCCTCCTATATCAAATATAGTTCCATTGGTTGATAAGTTTTTATGGTTAACAACAAAATGTATATGGAGCCCCCTCCTTTCTTCTCCTTTCTACACTGTAAAGCTTAAGGGTATATAACAATCGTAGAAACATATCTTGTAAGGAAGTACCTATCCATGCCATATTTGTTTCCATTTGTTCGCTTCGTCAGCATAGATTGAGAACTTATGCTAACAAAATTGTATTGAGTTCACCTCCCTCCTCCTTTGTACCTACTCACTGAAAGGAGGATGGTGTGTCAGATAATCATAGAATCATATCAAAATGATTTTCCATGTAAAGTTTTGTCCATTTCTCGGATTTTTCGTACTCAAATACTTTTTGATGCCAAATTTGGATTCATTTGCTCGATTTATTATCTAGTTATGCAAAAAAAAATGTATGGAAGCCCCCTTTCCCCCTTTACATCTTTCCGCTGAAAAAAGTTGGAGCTTTAATTTATAATACATTTCTCGTAACCAAATACCCTAACATGCCAAATATGGTTCAATTTGCTCGATCAACTATCCAGTTATACTGAAAATTGTAAGGGAGACCTCTCCTCCCCCTTTTCATCTACCACTTTAAAGGAGTGAGGGATACCAAATATTCATAGAAGCATTTCTCGTACCCAAATATCGTTCCATGCCAAATTCGGTTCCATTTGCTGTTGTAGTTTTTGAGTTATGCAGTAAAAACTGTATGAAATTCCCCTTCCTCTTTCCTTTCTCGCCGCTGGAAGAAGGAAGGGGTCTCAAACAATCATTAAAACATGTCACGTTCCCAAATATCCGCCCATGCCAAATTTGGTTCCATTTGCTCAATTAGTTTTTGGGTTATGTAAGAAATTATAAAAGAGGCCCCCTCCCCTCTTTTATATCTCCCTACTGGAAATAGGGAGGGGTCTCAAATAATCATAGAAATATTTTTCGTATCCAAATACCCTCCTATGTCAAATTTGGTTCCATTTGCTTTATTAGTTTTGGAGTTATGTAAAAAATATGAAAGAGGTCCCTCCTCCTTTTTACTGAAAATAAGGAGGGGTCTCAAATAATCAATGAAATATTTTTTGTATCCAGATATCTTCCCGTGTCAAATTTGGTTCCAATATCTTGATTGGTTTTCGCGTTATATGAAAAACTGTAAAGTAGCCCCCTCTCCCCGCTTCCTGTCACCCCACTAAGAGGAGGGAGGGATACCGAATATTCATAGAAATATTCCTTGTTTCCAAATACCACCCCATGCCATATTTGATACCATTTGCTTGATGGGTTCTCGAGTTATGCAAAAAATTGTCTTTTGTTTGGGAGGCCCCTCCCCTCCCCTTCATGAGAAAGGGAGGAGTCTCAAACCATAATATGAACCTTCCCCTGCCTCCACATGCCAAGTTTCACTCAAATCGGTTCAGTAGTTTCCGAGTGTATAGGGAACAGACAGACAGACAGAAATTCATTTTTATATATATAGATATTTTTTATTAAAGGTAATTTATTTTGAATCTCTTTTTCATTAAAATTGGGATTATTTGTAATAAATGTAACCTCTGTAGCATTTCATCAATTTTCAAGAAACATTCATTTCACATTGAAACTTTTCCCAACAATTTTCCGGCTGAAAAATTGTTTTAATCAAATTATGTTTAACGAAGTTATGACTGTCTATTTTTCTGAATAAAAAGAGCCAAATAAAGCTTCACTCAAATGTCTTCGGCCAAGCTCGATGGCAGATTTGAATTTCTGAGAAAACTGCACATGATAAGAAGTAGGTCTTCCAACCTTCGACTTCAAGTTTTTTGTGATTTAGGGTCGAATTTTTCCTTCTGTACAATATTTTGACAATATTATTATCAAAAGCAAGGGGTTTGCTGTTGAAATGAAATACAGGTTTTTAAGACTTGTTGTCTCGAAATTCGAGAAACAGGTTTTTTTAGAACAATCTCTAGATTCTTTGCATAAAATGTTGAGTGAAGGGTCGGGATAAAGGATTTTATAAAAAATCTAATTAAAAAGTAGTCCCTCAAAGCCAAAGTAGTTTTAGTGACTTATCAGACATTGCAAGTTGTTGACTTTTTAACACTTACACTGCGGACCAAAAGTTTGAAATCACCCTCTAAAAAACATGCAAATTTTGAATCGTTCATATCTCAGCCGTCTTAGGACATATTGCAAATCTTCTGATTTGAAAGATAATAAACAATAGCTATTTCGGAGGTATTTTGCCCAGAAATAATGTTTTAGTTTTGCACCTTAAACTTAACCTAAATTTAGAACATTTCCAAAAAAATCGTACTCAATATTCAAAGCCGATCATCTCGGGAATGGGTGGACCAAATTTCAAAATTTGAGTTGCATTAGAATCCTTATTTTTTACTATTCAAATACAATTAAACAAATTTGTGCAAAAATTTAAGAATGTACTTTTAATTAATAAAAAAAACACTTAAGTTATCGTCCAAAAGTTTGGAATAACCCCTTAGTATGGTTTATCGACCAAAAGTTTGGGATCATTCTTTTAAGAACATGCAAAATCATCTCATGCATATCTTTCTCATCTAATATCGTATTGCAGATCTGAAGTGTTCATTTGGAAGCTTAGGAATTGTTGTTTTTTTTTTCATAAATTCATTCAAAAATTATATTTGAAAGTGATAACCATTAAAAAAAATCCGAATCATAAGTGTGAACTTTCAGAAAACAAAACAATTAAATTCAGGGGGCAGGGGGGGTGGGGGTTTCGAAAATCAATTTTAGCTAGAAATAATAACAATACCAAAATGCACAATAAAAAGCAAATTTCGAAAAAATATTAAATTATATTAATATGGTTCAAAATAAATCAGAAAGAAGTTATAAATAAATACTAGTTCTGGTAATTTATAAAAAACTAGCTGACCCGGTAAACTTCGTTTTACCTTCTAAAGTATAAATCGTAATAAATGTTTAATTTTATCTACACGTCCTTAACTGCATCGTGCTCGCGATTAGATTCTTATGGAAATAGTAACAAATAAAGTTGAATTTTTATTGGAACCACCTTTCATAAAAAGTGAGAACCTTGAAACTATTATACAACCAGGGACCGAAAACAGCACGAACACAGTAAGTGCAACACAATTTGATGACACGGCCAGGGTTGCCAACATTTATTTTCAAAAATCAGGGAACTTGCGAAATAAAAATCAGGCAAAATCAGGCTACGTAAAAGTAACGGAAATTTCGCTCAAAGTAATGACCTTTTTTTTTTGGTCATCGCTCCACATTTACACTCCAATATGTGTTATGAGCCTACTTAGTTGAATAATTCTGCTGCATCAAAGCAATCAAAAGATTCCCTTCAATTCTCTTTTGCAATAAGAATTAACGGGAATCTTTCGATTGCTTTGATTACGCCACATTTTCACTTTTTCACTTCAGCTATGGTACCTACTCCAGTTCCTTATTACCCATTTTTCATGACATTCGCAAAAATCAGGCAAAATCAGGCATATTTTCAAAAATCAGGGAAAATCAATGGCTTATCAGGTTGTCAGGCAGAGCCTCGAAAAATCAGGCAACGCCTGAAAAATCAGGCACATTGGCATCTCTGGACACGGCACATCAGAAACGAAACTGTGCTGTGTCTGTGTTAATCTTCTTTTGTTGCGTGTCGGCCGCAACACAGCACAGTACTGCAACGACACAAAATCCGACACAGTTGACGACACAGTGTTTTCGTGTGCCGGTCCCGAAACGATGTGATTATCATTGTTGCCTACCTGCCAGCAGCCGAACTGGATGGATTTTTTTCGTTTGCTTTCAAGCTTCTTTCTCGACACAATGAGAGTGAAGAACTTTGCCATGTTAAATACGAAGAAATTCTGTCCAGTCAAACGCGACGGGTGATAAATAGCCTTGCTCGTAAAACACACTGTGTTGCGTGCTGAGCACAACTGTGTTCTTTTCGACACGACACAACTGGAAACTGTGTCGTGTTGATTTGATGCAACACAACACAATTGAAGTGCTGTGCCAAACCGAAATGTCGCACACGAAAATCTATGTGTCAGCACTTCAGGATTTGTGTTGCACGATATGTAATGTGTTGTGTTTGTGTTTTTTGTCGGTACCTGATACAAACCATCTCTGACCCAAAAAACCCTCGGATACCAAATTTCACTTCATTCCGATCGACCATTCATACGTGATGTTGTTACAAAAAAAAAAAAAAAAACGTCTCCATTTTTATATATAAGAAGTTATTAAAAATGATGATCCTTTCTAAATTAGGTAGTTGTTTCAAGTCAATATTATCGAAACACCAGAAAACGAATGCGTAAAAAATTTCGAATAACATCACACTCAACCGAAAAAGGATCGTTAAATTTACCTGGATTTTCACGTAGCCACTCGTTACGTGAATTTTTGCTTGGTTTACGTGAAGCACTTAGGAGCTAATAAAAAATCACTTGATCCTCACGTGAAATTCACAAAGTTGAATGCTGTCAAAACAAAGACACATTCGATTTACGTGAGAATCCTGTGATTCGTCAAGTACAGAGGGATTTTGTGCATTCTATGTGATGTTCACGTAAACCTGAATGGTGCATTCACGTAAAATCTGTGTGAAGGAATACAGTTCTCAATATGGCGCGGATCCGACAGTTGGTGCAGCAAGACAAAAAAAATCTGAGTGATGGTGAAGTAATAATATTCTGTTATATGATTGCTATTTACATTTTTGATTTTATTTTAACAGGAATAAAAATTGATTTTTAATTTTTTTATTTATTTAAAGAGGAGTTTAACCACGCTGGGTCATTCCCCCAAATAAAAATTGAGACAGCTGAGATGGCTAAGCAATCGTCAAAAAGGCAAAACAAATGCCAATTTTTGTGTTCAATAAATTGAATGAAGTGAATAGTGAACAGTGTCTGAAAGTGGAAAAGAGCAAGCGTGATTTAATCGAACAATAAAGATTACTTTCAAAATCAAAACATATTAGTTAAAATATCCGAAAAAACTCTTTACGTTAATATGGCAATGAAATCTACGTGAATTACATGTAGCAGAACGAATCCCTTCCCACAATCGATCTACGTTGATTTCACATACAACTCATCTGAATATTACGTGAAATCTGCTTGCAGCGCGAGCTCTGTTTGCTACCTGAAATTCACGTAAGTTTCACGTGATTTTCATGGTGGCAAAAATCCATGTACATTTTCACGTAGCGTTCATGTGAAGAGTTTTTTTCGGTGCAGAACTAAAATTTTTTTCATGAAAATCAGTGCACAGAAAAATAATTCTTAAAATACATCACCAGATTTGAAAAGAAATTAAATTCGAATTCTAAAATATATTTCAGATCAGGTCAGAAATTAACCATGATTAGTTTTTTTTAAATGATTTGAATTGTTAACCATTTTAAATCACATATCTTTTTTTTTTTAAATTGAAGAGTTGATTGAAAATTCCTATGCATAACTTTGAATTTTAAATAGTATTTGATAAGAATTTGAAATGTGAATTTTTGATAAGGAAAAAAATCCATTCGGAACTTAAGCTAATTTATTCAAAACACATAGATGACGATTAAATTCAATTTGATAAAATGAAAAAAAAAAAGATTCCAAGAGTGCCAGGGATCAAAGTCAAAGAAAACATTCTTTATTATATTCAAATGCATCCAGTAATCAAAATAAAATAAAACATCATGATTGATTGAAGTTTACAATAATAACTTAATATATTTGAAATACAACATGTTCAATTTACCATCGTTGATTAAGTAAAGGTTGAGAAGTGGGTGATTTCTTAAATGATCGAATACAAAACTGAAAAAAATAAAAATTAGGAATTCCAAGTATTGTATTAATATTGAAAGCAGAAAGAAAATTCTAATTAAGCACACTTCATACATTAAAATCAAGCTTAAAATTTTCTTCTTCTTATCATTTTTTAACATTCCATTAAAAAATCATGATCGATACAAAAAAAAAGAATTAAACAAATTTAAAAAAAACGTAAAACGTTTATAAATTTTCCAGCTTGGTTATAGTTAAAAATATCTAGCTATGAATATTTTGTCGTCGTCAAGTGAAATATTGGAAAGGGCAAAAGCAATATACTAAGTTTTTCTTATTTAAAATTTAAATTTATAGGCTTGGGATTATGCTTTTAGAATAAAATATAAAGTTAATTTTAGTTAAAATTATGTTCTTTTAGAAAGATCATTTCAAGATTATGAAAATGAAAATTTATTTCATGAGGACTCGCTCATTTTCAATATCTATTCAATTCTATTTTTGATTAAACTCTTAATAAATTTAAACATATTGTCGTTTCCTTAAAACGTCTTACCTAATTCAAAACTTTTTCATGGAATTTTATTTATTACTTAAAAGACAACATGTTGATGGATATGGAAAATGTTGATGTATTTTTTTTCAGATTCTGTCTCTCACCTCTTTTTTTATGATATGAAGATTATAAGTTTAAGAATGAAGCAGTTCTGAGTGAAATCAATCATTGAAAACTGATGAACTGATAAATCAATATGTAAGAAAAAAACTGATTTTAAATTTGTTTATAATATTTTCTTCAATTAAGGAATATAATTTTGATGATGACGCTAAATGATCTAAAAAAGTTGAATTTTACTGTATTGGTTGATATCTGAAAAATGAATTGATTTTCGACCTTAAAAATTTCTTATATTCAATTTAGTTGATACTTCTTTGAAAAATCTAAAAAATTCTATTATTTTACAGTATTGGGGAAAAAACAAAACCTCTAGATTTTTCTCGTATAAGTAAAAATTACCTGCGGAGTTGGAGAAAGTTGATGAAAACCTTTATTTTATTTTTTTTTATCTCAAATACCTATTTCCAAAAGCTTTAGGACATCATGGAGGGAGTTTATGATCTTGTGTAATTCATCAAACCCACAAACTTTTTCACGAAAAAATTTATAACCATTTCAAAATAAAATCAAATCGGAATCTATTGAAAAGTATTGTTAAATTGCAGGTTTTGCTTGCTGCAGCATTCGATTATTTCATGACATTATTTGCGAAGGTTATGTAAATCAACAAACTCATTGGTTATGCTAAAGTCGTTAAATGCGATTTTTTATTTTCATCCTATGAATAAACAGCTTTAAAGCAATCAAAAACACTATATTTTTTTTTATGTTTTTGTATGACATCGAATATCATTTCTGAGGTACAAGTAAGGTTTGGTTTTGTTCACATAAAATGTATTGCAAGAACTAAAAAATACTTCAAAAATCAATAAATTAAGTTTTTCAACTTTCAGTACATCTCTGGTGATTTTCGAATAAGTATTTCCATTTCCCGTACAAAACAAAACACGTTGCGCTAATTCAGGACTCAATTAAGAGCTTTCAAAAAAATTATTGCTATTTTTGGCAGTAAAAACAACCAAACAAAGCTTTTGGAGGTATACAAATTAATAAACTTGAAATTTCCATACAAATCTTGCAGCGGACTTATGTACAACAATAGGACAGGAGGAGATTGAGCGGACCAATTCTTGCACGATTCGATATTTTTTCTGTTTATGTATGGATTGTAAGTTTTTCCAAAATCATGGTGTTAAAATTGTCCAATAAACGTCACGTAAAAAACCGATACGAAAAATGTGTTGTTCTGACATAAAACTTTATTCGCCGTAGGAACCTTAAGGTTTTGTTAAACAATAAGCACAAAATTGCAGAATTAAAGAATTTTTAACCTTTTTAATGTTTTTTTTTTATAAATTATCTAATCTTTATTTAACAATTTCGTATCCTGCACAAAACATAGGTCTAACTTTGATGATAAATGTTATAAAAATGATGTACAAATACTTTCTTATAATAATCCATCTATAATCCAAACTAAACGAAACAAACTAGGATTCTTTTAATGCACAATATTGTAAGCACCCCATTACAACAAATTTCATCTGGAGTGTTTAATTTTAGCTTAAAAAAATAGAATAAAAAAAAAATAAATTAAAAATAAAAAAAGCTTCAAATTCTGAAGAAGATTAGCTAATTTTAAGATATCCTGAAATCCTAGAAATTCATTTTATTAGTGTTGGCTTAAATTACTTTTTCCAAAAATGCATGAGCGCAACCTCCTAATTCCAAACTTTATGTCATTACAGGTAACTTTGAATTCATGGCAAAAAATTATGCATTTTTTTTAAATTAATAAAATTACAATGCCTATTTAATCCTCCTTTACTTGCCATTTTCTGCGAAGCGGTTCAATCGGCATCAGATTAAGAATCACAGGATAGCTTTTTTTTACCGAGAATGCTCGATAGGCTTACATGCTTCCTGATCCCTATTTCCGGGGAAGCTTTCATCCAACAAACGATGCAGTGTGACAATTTATCGCAATGTTGTCATTGGGAAATGGTAAGTTTTCGGTGTAATTAGGGTAGAGTTTCGTTTTTCTTGTTTGTTTCTAGAAGTGGAAATAAAAAATATTTTCAGCTTAGTAAGGTGTAAATTTTTTTATCCTTAAGTTAGATTCAAAATTACCATTTGAAACGAGAAATTATGCCAAACCAGCCTTAACTACCTTAGCACAGTTTCCGGGGAAAGTTTCCACGATAGACAAACGTTATTATTATTATCATTAGCGTGATTCGTGATTGTTTGCGGACATTAAATTGGTTACACTCTAAACGACGACGACGGCGCGTCCACATTGGCATATGGGCGCCCGGGCATCATATTCCTCGGAACCGGCGTCATCGCGTAAAGGACACACTCCGGGTGGTGGCCATGTTATGATCCCGGAACACGCTCGTTTGCCAATTGTTGAATTTTCAATCTTTCTCTGCTCGCTCTGTCTTTCGCTTGCTGTTTCCACTCTTCGTCCAAAACCACTGGGGTATTGTAGAATAATTGTAATTTGAAAATAATGCATATGTATGCTAGTATAGTGGTGGTGCAACCATCCATTTGAGCCTCGCTGATATGTTTGGTATGAAACGGAGTTCCCCCGATGGAAAGGACAATTTACACTTTAGTTTGCCAATTACCAGTTGAGTGACTGCCCGTGAAGTGATATTAAAAGCGTAATTATAGTGATAGTGGTTTGAACAGTTTAAGGTAAATAATTAATTAAACCGTGTATAATGCAATCTGTTATGAGAGTATGAGAAAGCGCCAGTGGCTCAATGAATGTTGCGTTTAAACGATAAAAACATTTGTTTTTAACTTGCCCTGTTTTCTAGTTATTTTAAAAACAAACTTGAGAAACTATTTATGTTGTTCCCCGCTAAAATTCTTGTTCTGTTAGAATTTAAATTTCTTATAGATTCTGTTTGAATAGTCCTGTTATGGATTTTTAAACTCAAAAGCAAATAATAAAATTGAGGATTCATTATTAATTGGTGATTAGAAAAACAATTTTATTTAAAAAATTCAAGTTATATTGATGATGAAAAACCAAATTTGGCTATCGTTATTGATATCAGATAAAAATTTCTAAATATTTTTGTGTCGCACCCTTTTGAGTCAAACTCAAACACAAATAAAAAACTCGGCTTCTAAATTAAGAATTCAAAATCAGTTTCATTGTAAACATTCATTTTCAAATTCCGATTCGCAAGCTACATATCTTTGATATACATATTCGAAATGCAACATTAAAAATAAATAGAAATTGAAGTCTCGAGTTCTTATTCAAATTTTGGGTGGAAAATTCATATTTATTAAAATTTTTACTTTAATATCTGTTTCAAATTGAAAATCCATATTCCAAAGCTACTTTTACAATGCATATTCTGATCGATTCTAGACCATCCAAACTACGATTTAAAATTTAGATTGAGAATCTAAAAATTCAGATAGCATTAAGATTTGCCTTGCGGACCAAATGCGGGAATTGGCGTTTTTTTCGCTTGTTGCTAATGTGCTTCTCTTAGAAGAATAACTCAATTGTTATAAATTTAATTGTGGAACTCTATTCCACAAAATTGGCAGTTCAAAAATACTAAATTTGTAAAATTTTTCCAGCGATCTTTAGTGTGTTAACCCTTCAATTAATTTTTTCTCTTACAAATTGTTTCTAACAGTACATCAAGATAAAAACGCTTTTCGCTTTTTCTTTACAAAAACTTTTTCAAACTTGTTACTTGAGTGGGTAAGGATAAGTGTTTAGTTTTTATTTCGAGATTTTTAATGAAAAATTTATAATAAGATTCATAACTCATACATACTTTTGGTTCAAAATTACAATTTTAAAATCTGAATTATCAATAAGAATCAAATTTGATATACGAATTACATTTGGCTTAAAAATTAAAATTTCCAATTTTTCTTTTTCCAATTTTACCGAAATTTTGAGCGCTTTGAGGCACACTTGAATCAAGTCCAACTGAGCAAAAATTTCGCATAGATAAAGTTTTTGAGTCAATCTACAAAATGTATATAGTCGGTTTGTTAAATTCGGCCAAAATTAGTCAATGAACCTTTTATCTTTCGATTTCTTCTTTTTTTTTTCTAAGAGGTAGGATCCCCTAGATAAAGGATCAAGACTTCATTAGTAAAGGATCAAGTCTCCTTCAATTTAAAAACTGTCGCTATTTTTTGGCTCCACAAAATAGCTCTAATTCGTCTTAGTAATCAAGTATCTTTCTTATTTTTGGAGCTTATAATTTTTGGATTATGGGCTGTCAGAAAATGCAAATGACTGCGAACTGCTAAAATTTTTTTTAAAGAAATCATACAAATAAGAAAAGTCTTCTCACGCTCCCCTATATTTCTGTTTTTCTCTCAATTTTATGCATTTGCATTTTGTTCAAACAGAAATTCATAATCGTTTGACATGTTTAAGGTTTCCATTAGAAGTTTCTGTTGAAATTAAATAAAGAAAATTATTTTTACAATTTCAACTTAAAACGGCAAAATTTTAACACTTATCACGTACTGATATGAAATATTCTTCAAGAAATTAATTTCAGCGTAACTGAAGTATTTTTTTTTTCTTGTTCTTCTCAATGCTCTACATCATATTTAAAAAGGTTTTGATAAATAATCGAAGACCAAAAAATTTACATTTTTCGAGGTGCAATCAATTCAAAACGTAATTTTGACTTGTTTGGGTGCCCTTCAAATATGCAATTTTTCTTTTACATTACTTTTCAAAATAGGTTAGAATTTTTTTTAAAAAGGTTCTGCACTCTTTGACAAATCTCTAAAACATAGCATTTAAAAATAAAAGATTTAAATCAATTATCAACTTACCTCAAGACTTCAAGTAATTTTGAGTGCTACGAAAAATGTTATAGAAATTTTCTATTTGTTTACTTTTTCTCATCCAACGATTTTTAACGAAATTTTAAACCAAATTGAATTTAAAGTATTTTTTAATACATAAATCTAATCGTTTTGCAGGTTTCAACAAATTTGGTGAATGAAATCAAGTTATTTGAACTTTCTGCAGTAATGTCATAAATACTTATACTTTATCATATTTTTCCATTGTTTTTTAAAACTGTTTATTTTTGCTTGTTTTTTTGATTGAATGAAGTATTATAAACAAAATAAGAATCGGATTTTTCTTAAATGTATGTATGATAATTAATCATTTATCAATGTTTGATTTCACTTTAAACTGACAAACTTATCATCACCAAAACAATATGTGATAGACCAAATTTTATAAAAGATTCGAGCTCAGGACGTTAAATCTACCAAATCAATAATTGAAACATAAAAAAATGCTCTTCCCTTGAGCTTTTAATTAAATTCTATTAATAAGTTTTATAATGGAAAAACGTGTTTGTTGGAAAAAAAAACTTTCTTGAATGGTAATAAACTAGTTTTTTTTTTAATCTTCATATTTTATTGTAATTTTCAAATAAATTCACCGAATTTTAAAGTATAGTTTTTTTCAATTTTTAAATAAATTTACCAAATTTTAAAGTTAAGCTATAAAAATTTTCAGGAATATTTTTTAATAGTTTGTCTATGTTTTTCGATTTAGAATATTCGGTATTCTCACAACATAAACCTTTAATTACACTAGTTTACAGCATTTTTGAACTCAGTAAATTGAAGGTCATTTCCAATGTGAAATCGGGCGCTGAATCCGAAAATGAAATTCAAAAAAATCTCAGTAGAACCGTTTTTGAGTTATGCTCCAAATATGAAATTTCGAAAAAATTAAAAAAGTTCTTGTACTTAGATTAAAATATCTCGGACGGCATAACAGTAGTTTGAAATCCCTCTTTTGCATATTGAAGGTGAATAAGTTTTCTATCGATCATTTGAACACTGTTTTTGCGTTTGACCAACAGTATTGTTGATATTAGTGACTATATGAGAAAAAAAAATTATAAAAAACGCATTTTTTTAGAGAAAATTTTGTTTCAACGAAAGTTTTAGACTCGATAGTAGCGATTAACAAATCTGATTTTCTTTTGCGCTTAAATGTCAATTTAAGACAAAGATTTCAAGTGGTTATTTATCAAAATCGGTTAAAAATTTAAAAAGTTATGGCTACTTTACCATAATAGTATTTTTTGTAGTTTTTCATAATTCAACGAACCGCAGTACACTTATCATAGTATAGGAAGAATAAAACATGATTAATTTCACTCGCTCCAAGGCAAAATTATTTATTAGCTTACCAGAAGGTCACATGCCAAGTTTCAGGAAGATCTAACCATAGGGAGGGGTTGCTTAAGTCTCGAACGTGAATAAAATTTTGAGGTATTTTGCCCGGAAGGAACGAAAAATACAGGTTTTTCATCAATAACTTTTTTCATTACTAGCTGATTGTTTATATGGTTGATTGTATTAAAGCCTAAATTGAGACAAATATTTCACCCGAAGACTGTAACTCGATTGGATTTGAAACAGAAAAGTTATTGCGGTTCAAAGATAGTATTTTGGTCGAAAATTGTCGTATAAAACGCAATGTGTAAAAAGTACTCATTGCGTGTTGGACAAAATTTGCGGCCTTTGATCCGCAATAACTTTTCTGTTTCAAATCCAATCGAGTTACAGTCTTCGGGTGAAATATTTTTCTCAACTTAGGCTTTAATAAAATCAACCATAAAAAACAATCAGCTAGTGATGAAAAAAGTTATTGATGAAAAACCAGTATTTTTCGTTCCTTCCGGGCAAAATACCTCAAAATTTTATTCACGTTTGAGACTTAAGCAACCCCTCCCTATGGTTAGATCTTCCTGAAACTTGGCATGTGACCTTCTGGTAAGCTAATAAATAATTTTGCCTTGGAGCGAGTGAAATTAATCATGTTTTATTCTTCCTATACTATGATAAGTGTACTGCGGTTCGTTAAATTATTTAAAACTCCGAAAATTTCCGTTATGGTAAAGTAGCCATAACTTCTTAAATTTTCAACCGATTTTGATAAATAACCACTTGAAATCTTTGTCTTAAATTGACATTTAAGCACAAAAGAAAATCAGATTTTTTAAATGCTCTCATCGAGTGTAAAACTTTCGTTGAAACAAAATTTTCTCTAAAAAATGCGTTTTTTATAATTTTTTTTTCTCATATAGTCACTAATATCAACAATACTGTTGGTTAAACGCAAAAACAGAGTTCAGATGATCGATAGAAAACTTATTCACCTTCAATATGCAAAAGAGGGATTTCAAATTACTGTTATGCCGTCCGTGATATTTTAATCTAAGTACAAGAACTTTTTTAATTTTTTCGAGATTTCATATTTGGAGCATAACTCAAAAACGGTTCTACTGAGATTTTTTTGAATTTCATTTTCGGATTCAGCGCCCGATTTTACATTAAAAATGTTGGTCAGTTAATCAAGTTCACGATTTTTTTTTAAATTTTGTAAACTAGTGTTATTTTCCTTATCGAGAATTCACATTTTAAATTGCGATTTATTTTTATCTTAACACTACAGAGGAATTTTTCAATCAACCCATCAATTGAATATGAATAAAAAGAAATGTAATTTAGAATGAATAATAATTATAATTTTTTCTTTACAATTAAAAATGGTTAATTTTTCACCTGATCTGACATTTATTTTCGAATTAATTTTTTTTTCCAAATTTGTGTTTTGGGAATATTTCTTTCAATTTTTAAAACTAGACTGGTAAGCACTAAAACAAGACTAAGGTAAAACAAAACAAGACAAGTTCAGAATAAAAAACATCATTTTAAAAAAATGAATGATAATATCATTGATTTGAAACTTTCATTGTGATTTGCGTTGGAAGTTTTAATTTATTTTATCAGTAATAGGTATTTATTATTCTTGAGTATGTGTGATAACTATGGGTATGAAAATGATATTAGGAATCCATAACCTTTTTTATTTTTGGCTAGCGAACGGTAGACAATGTGCAACTCGAGACCCCATACACCCAACCTTCGGGTAGTGGTCATATCACCTCTTGTCTGCAACTCCGATTCTCTACCTCCCCGTGGTGCTAGCTGAGGTGCGAGCAACCTTAGCGGAGATCGGGTACCCAACCCCGGTGGATGCTTTGGTCGCATGCAGACTGAGATAGGGGGCTTCGTACGCGTCTGTTCTCCATGTCAGGGGCGGCGTGCGGAGCTCAACAACGTCCTGGTAGTGTTCGGGACCCAAAACAGCAACATCACGACGGTCCTCCTACGAGATAGTGGGGTTAGCTGCGGGCCTTGCGGCCCGTGACTACAAAAAAACATAAGCAACGAACAACAAATTTCGGATAGAAATCGGCAAAGACCCACGCGACGAAAAGGGACTAGCGATTGGAAACTTGGAACATGGAACTGCCGATCTCTAAATTTTGTGGGCAGTACCCACGTGCTCTCCAACGATTTGAAGAGCCGCAAATTCGACATCGTAGCGCTGCAGGAGGTATGCTGGAAGGGCTCCACGGTACGAACGTATCCAGATGGTCGAGGCAGACTACGCGCAATCGGTCGAAGCAGCTCGAAGCGCCGCCTGGAGGAGGAGGAGCTCGAGGAGCTGGAGCAGCTGCATCGCTCCCAAGGAACACCAAAGTTCTATCAGAAACTCAACGCATCCCGCAAAAGCTTCGTGCCGCAAGCCGAAATGTGCCGAGATAAGGACGAAGGCATCCTGACGGACAATCGTGAGGTGATCAAAAGGTGGAAGCAGCACTTCGATGAACACCTGAACGGCGCACATGCAGGAGATCAAGACGGTGGGGGAAGGTACATCGCCGGCGTAGCCAACGACGTAGAGGAGCCACTCCCACCGATGAGTGAAGTTAAGGAAGCCATTCGCCAGCTGAATAGAAACAAGTTGGCTGGGAAGGATGACATCGCAGCTGAACTCATCAAAATGGGCCCGGACAAGTTGGCTGAGTGCCTACACCGGTTGATAGTCCGGATCTGGGGCATAGAACAGGCATCTACAAGAAGGGCGACAAATTGGACTGTGAGAACTACCCAGCGATCACTGTCCTCAATGCCGCCTACAAAGTGTTGTCCCGAATCCTTCTCCGCCGCCTAACGCCACAAGCAAACAGTTTCGTGGGAAGTCATCAGGCCGGCTGCATGGAGGGACGGTCAACGACGGACCAGATATTCACATTACGGCAAATCCTCCAAAAATGCCGGGAACACCAAGTCCCTACGCACCATCTATTCATCGACTTCAAAGCCGCATGTAACACGATCGACCATAACGAGCTATGGAAAATTATGGATGAGAGCGGCTTTTCCGGGAAGCTGATCAGACTGATCAAGGCGACGATGGATGGAACGCAGTGCTGTGTGCGGATCTCGGGTGAATTGTCGAGTTCATTCGAATCGCGCAGGGGGCTTCGCTATCCTGCATGATGTTCAACGTGGCGCTAGAAGGTGTTATTCGACGAGCGGTGGGCAAAATGCGGGGCACGATTTTCAACAGATCCAGTCAACTTATCTGCTTTGCCGATGACATCTGCCGTCATAGTCGGCAGATCATCTGCGGCGGTGGAGGAGATCTACCGCAAACTGAAACGCGAAGCAGGAAGGATTGGGTTGATGATTAATACGTCCAAGACGAAGTACATGCTGGCCTGGGGATCCGACACCGACCGAACCCGCTTGTCCAGTAATAACAAGGTCACGATCGACGGCGACGAGCTGGAGATAGTCGAAGACTTTGTCTATCTCGGCTCACTGGTGACCGTAGACAATGACACCAGCCATGAGATCCGGCGGCGAATTATCAGCGGAAGTCGTGCCTACTATGGACTCCACAAGCAACTGCGGTCGAGAAGACTTAGCCCTCGCACGAAGTGTAACCTGTATATGACGCCCATTAGACCGGTTGTTCTCTACGGGCACAAGACATGGATATTGCTCGAGGAGGACCTGCGTACACTCGGAGTATCCGAGCGACGAGTGTTAAGAACCATCTTTGGCGGCGTACAGGAGAGCGAAGGATGAACCACGAGCTCGCGCGACTCTACGGCGAACCCAGTATCCAGAAGGTGGTGAAGGCTGGCCGGATACGCTGGGCGGGACATGGTGCGAGAATGCCGGACGACTGTCCTGCAAAACAGGTGTTCGCTACGAATCCGGTAGGAACAAGACGAGCGGGGGCGCAACGAGCGAGGTGGTTAGACCAAGTGGAGCGTGATCTGGCGAACGTGGGGTGCCCGAGAAATTGGAGAACGGTTGCCATGGACCCAGTGAATTTTAGGAATTATGTTCGTCAAGTTATGTCGTGAGACGGTATACTATGTAAATAAAAATAATCCTTATCAAAATTCACATTTCATAATGCGATTTTTTTTTATCTTAACACTACAACGGAATTTTTCAATCAACCCTTCAGTTAAGTATGAATGAAAGAAATGTAATTTAGGATGAATAATAATTATAATTTTTTCTTTACTATTAGAAATGGTTAATTTTTCACCTGATCTTACATTTATTTTCGAGTTAATTTTTTTTTCTTAATTTTTGTTTTGGGAAGATTTCTTTCAATTTTGAAAACTAAACTGGTAAGCACTAAAACTAGACTGCTAAGTTCAGAATAAGAAACATCATTTAAAAAAAATGAATGAAAATATCATAGAATTGAAACTTTCATTGTGATTTGCGTTGGAAGTTTTAATTTATTTTATCAGTAAAATTTATTATTTTCGAGTATGTGTGATAACTATCGGTATGAAAATGAAATTAGAAATTCTTTTCATCATTTATTGTGTATTTTTGGCATTATTAAAATTTTTAGCTTAATTTGAATTTCGAAACTTCCTCCCCATGAACTGATCCTTCGCGCAAGCCTGGTGTGAATAAAAAAAGTCTATCAAATCAAATACGAAATTGCGTTCTTTTTCATGTAATATAGGGGTTTTCATTTTCAGTGCTTTCAAGAATCCAGTTTTTTTCTGCTGTGTGGGATAAGATAAGCGTCCACACTTGTTTCTGGTGAGAATAAAATTATTACATACCTAGGTTATTGGTATGAGCCGTTTCAAATAAAGAAATTGTAAAAAACCTAGTCTTATTTTTGTTGAACAGATTACAGCTGGTATCTGAAATGTAAGGTTTCATTTTTTTTAGTACCATGTCAAAACTTTTAAAATAGATTAAAAAAAAGTTGATATCACGATAGAAACTTTAATCAACTTGTGCAGCAAACGAACTCTTACTCTATAATTGAGCACCGAAGAGAGCTGCTGCACTGTTTCTATCGCGCATTTCTTACAATTTGCCAATTCAATTCATATGACTTGCATATCATAGGTTTACCTACTAGCTAAGTGCCTCGTGGCTCTCACAGCTCGGTCTAGTGAGATGTTATGCTGGCCTTCCACCAATCGATGAGCCCAACTGATCCATCGAAGAAGGTTGCTTTTGTTGCTGCCTTAGCCAAGCTCTCTGCTGCTAGTTAGTACCTACCTGTAGGTGTAGAGGTGCAAACTAATGGCATGAGCTTTCGCGATCACCCGAAGAACAATCACCTGGACTGGAGAACGATCGTGACAAGACGGCGCCTTCTGAATCCCGAAAGACTTGAACGACTTCCACCGTGTCGTTCGTGAGGTCGGCGACGAACCCGGTTTCGTGATCCACATACAATCCCCCTTACTTAATCCACCTCTGCTCCGGGTGACCTCGTCTCAGCCGACCAAAGACACGAGAGGGTGTGGATCGCGTTTTTTTTTCTGTTCCTACTCGCTTCCTTCGGAGCCGTTGATATTTAAAACAAACAATTTAAATGTTCAGTCGAGAGACGGGCGTCAAGATGAAAGCAGCTGCCAAGTTCGGTTTGAGTTTTCTAGTGCTTTTCGGTGTAGTGCTCGGTGAGTGAAGCTTTTTTGTGTTATGTTCTAGATTTTTTTTGTTCATTTCGTTCAATCGTCGTGTTGCCCCATAGAGTTTGAATTGATGGTTCAACAATTTGAGTGTGCACAGAGTTGAGCATTGCTCCTGTGTATAGTACACATGAAAATCGGTGTGCAGTGCAACTTTCGATTGTGACAATCTACTTTTGATTTCGTGGCAACTGGTGTGCCGTCTACGTGGTGCAAAAACTAGGAAACTAAAAATATAAACACAAACCACACAGCAGAGCCTTTGCCAGTGAAAGCAGTGAACGTAATCCGAGGGCCTCTGTATTTTTTTTGCTCCATCACCGCATCTCCATGCATTGGCAATCGACAGACGACGGTTCCCTGTGATTCCAAAATATTACCATACTGTGCCCATCTAAGCGCCCATTTACGTCAAGTGGTTGAACTTGAAACTTTTTCCACTTCCATGTTGCGCCACTTCAAAGTGTAGTCGTCCCATGCGCCCCGTGGTGAAGAAGACTCTTGTTGCCGTCATATTGGCCTCACTATGAGCCCGTTTCGAGAAGTATGAGTATTACTGTTTTTGGTGGGGGTGGATGGAGATCGACACGAAGGGGAATCTGGTGCGATGGGAAACAGAGGCCCATTTTCGTGATTCGACTGCAACATTTGAAAGTTTGTCGAGTCCATCGGCTGCTGATGGTTAGCTGGCTGGCTGACTAGCGGGCAAGGCATGTGGTTATAGAGCGTGTCGAATCAAATCGATTTTCGAACAGTGGATCCATTCTATTAGCAGAATGTGTGTTACGAGGTATCAGTTCGATCAGGATGATTGACATTCAGTTAAAAGTTTTGTCTATAAATATTCATTATTTTAATTTAATCAAGCCTTGGTTATTATCCTATATTGAAATTTAGAAGGGCAATTTAAAGGTATTTAAAAACCTTTTTTCGATTGTGTAAAAAGCTCTCTGATTTCCTGCCAAGCTACAAAGTTACAAAAGTAATTTAATGTTATGATAATATGATACATGAATGATTTGTAAAGAATTGCTACTAGAAATATTTGGAGTTCTGTGAATTCGAAGGTGAATATGTTTGTGAAATAAATACTGAACGTATTTGAAGATAGTGTCACGTAGACAGTGTCAATTAATGAAAAAAACTTTTAAAATTAGGCAATCTGAAGTAGTGAATTTAGTAAAGTTTGCGGCCGTTCTTGGCAAAATTGTCCCATGTTGAGAAACGGGCAACCGAGAAAAACGTGATTGATGTTTTCACTTTTTTCCAGTTTTTTTTAATTAAATTGACATTTCACCGAGAGTTTGATCGGAGTAAATAGATTAATTTTCGTTTCTATCAATCGGATCTTTTTTTTAATATGCCGGAATACTCAAGATCCAATTTTCAATAACCATATGCCAAACGGTTGTCGCGCATTTTATTTATGGGATATTTTTCGGCAGATATTTTAGTACCCCGTTGACTTTTATCAAATGACTTATTTCATTCTTTGATTGCTTAAAATCATACACTCTAACTTTTACAGCATTCAACTAACAATGTATTCTTTTCTTCAAATAGCAGCACTATCCCTAGCTCCGCTCAGGTGAATTAAAAAAGATCAGATAACGGGGATCGATATTTTAGCTTCGATATGTTAAGTGAATCGAATTTGGCTCTTTAAGATCCGTGGTTTTTAATACATGTTTAATTCGACCCTTTGCCCTTTTATGAGACTAACGCTCCACTGAACATATAAGGCAATAAAGCAGAGAATATACTGCGGATTAGTTTTTTTTTAACTTTACAAAAGTTCTCGGAATAAACATTTGATCTCGAAACTGATTTCTAATCGTAACTCTAATTAAGCCTATTCAAATGATGCACAATACAGATCATTTTTTCCCACTAAATTTAAATCCTAAAGCTTGTTAAGAAAGGAGACATTTGTCCTACTTAATTTTATTTCAAACTTTTACTGTTCATCCCCCTTTATGGGGTTAGTTTTGATTCTGCGGTTCAATGTTGAGTGCAGCTCATTTCAAGTTTTTCATTACTAGTCCTTTGCGAGTTCCCAGTCATAACTTTTTTTTCCTTCATAGCTGCGTTCTGTTTTTAATCTTCCTTGCATTCTATTTCAGTTTTATTTGTAGTAATATTTGTTTAAAAATAAATCCACAATTATTGTTAGAATAGAATCGCCATGAATGGTATTGAGCGAGCCCAATTATTTAGCTTGTTTTGCAACATGAATTTAAACACATTACGGATCAAAAAGGTACCAGTTATCACATAACTGGCTTTCTGCGAATGTGCTTTCACCTATATAAAGTTGTCAATTCAACCACGAATCTAGACATTCTGAAATACATACTTCGAATTTGTTTTTAAAAAACAATTTAATTTTATTTTTCAACTTATTAACACATTTTCACAATAAAATTACAAGTTACAAAAGTTTGTAAATCTTTTTCAATTGGTTTCCTATTTTGGAATATACTTTCTATAGAATTTCGCTTAAACTCGACATATCACTGTTGGGGTACTTGCCATTAGAAAACTATTTGTTGGAATGACCAAGCAAATATCTACTGCCAAAGTTTGTTAATTATTCTTTGCTCATAAGATGAGTGACATATGTTTTAATTTGTCTAAGTTTTGCTGAGTTTCGCATTTACATGGAAGATTAATCAGATGCCACTTTCGAATCTTCCGCTTTACATATCATTGGTTTCAATTCACAATATATTGACAGTAAACATCGTAACGTGTTGATACCCTTTAGTAGTACATGTATGTATGTACCTCAAACTTATTTATTTCTCATTACAGTTCGTCTTTTAAAACCGATTCTTTCCTTGTAAGTGGCATTGTAAACTGAAATTCAGTATCTGAAGAGTTCGTTATTCTTTATTCGTAAAGTATCTTAGAGATTTTTTTTTTTTGGCATGACGAAGCGAGGAGAAATAGAACAAAGGCAACATTTGTACACAGCCAAAATAGTTCGTGTAATTCTAGATCGGAAACGATGCTCAAAAACGGAACATCATTTTCATCCCATCTGTTGAAAACGCAGGTTTCAGTGATGGCATAGAGTCAATCTTTATTCAGTTTCGTTCGTTTAGCCACTATAGTAGTACTCATTACATTAGAGATAGCTATTTTTCACTATTTACTTCTCATATTCCGTAACCGAGAATGTACTCATTTCTCAATGAGTATTCCGATAATGTACTCATTTTTATCTGCCAACACTGCGGTGTCACTGTTAACCACAGTGTGAGTAGGTATACTTTACAGTGTGATGATGTGAACATTTGTACCGTGTACATCATCACCAACTATCATCAGCAATCATCAATGATCAATCGCTATTGTTCTCAATAGACGAATTGACCCAAATAAAAGAAGAACCAAAACAATGTGTTTTGGTTTGTCGACGGTGTAGCAGAATTTTCTGCTGCCGGTATACGTTTTCCTGTGGAGAATCCGAAAACCGTAAGTTCAATACCTCCCCACAATTCGTTAATTGAGAATTCTGAACAGCTTTGCATGCCTCGCCCTTGGTATCGCCCTCGTGGACACATCAGCTGGCTGATTCTCAGTAAAGATGTGTCTCAAAGAAAGCTGACAGTTCTTACGATCTCCCTGATAAATACATTCTTCACGTCCAGATGCTTCATCCGCTGATGGGTCCAAGCCTCTTTCAGGTACTAGATGCAAGCGAAGTTGTTCTCCGTGTGTTGAAGGTTTGTTGACTGTAAAATTAAATTCTCGAAATGGATCCGACCACATGCTGACTGGCACCAGAATCGATGAAAAATCGTATCTTTCGTTGATTCTAGTGGCTGATAACCTCAGCACGCGAACGAGCAGAGTTTCTTGCATTTTGCTTTCTGATAACCCCAGAATTGCAACCTCTTATAGCTAATAGTGTTTATTCTCGATGCCTCCGGGAATTAGCAGGACTTCGTCCGGCAGCACCCGTCTATGATGCCTCGGAAATGAAAGGGTATTTAAATTTTCTGGAGACTAACCGTGATGCTCGAACAACCTCCTCCTAAGCACCCGGAACAGCATCCGTCCGTCGAAGCTAAGCTCGCGCATGCTAACCATAGTGTAATTCATAAGTACGAGAATAACTCTCTCGACTTGCAGATTTATGGACATTCGTCCCATTACGTCAACGCTTTGACCACTTTCGAAAAACTAGGAGGCAACGTTCATCAGCACGCGACCCATCTGAATCTAATGCATTGCTGAAGTTGCTAGCAACTAACCGTCCCCAAACCATCTCCTACAAAGCGCTAGAAATTCCTTCCAACAGATCCCAGCAAACATAACATCGCATAAGAAATGTCAGCTCAACTCGTTAACAATGTTAATGCGAATCGTAATTCCTACCAAACCAAGTAAATGATCGTAAAAATGGTTAGTTAAAGTCTACCGACTCGTATATGACAAAAGTCCGCCATGTTTGCAAATTTGTCTCCCGCGTGCGGGATTCAAATGAGAAAACAACCTTGTTGTTCTCTTTGCGATAAGCAGTGCAACCAGATTTCTAAAAATCAGAGGGTCCATTTGGATAAACTGGCCAATGAGAGAAGCAGCATATGTTGTCGCTGGCAACGGTTTGCATGCATTGAGAGCAAAACTTGCGCTCTCTCGCATACTGTCAGGATGTACGGTAAAAGGTGTTGTATATCGTCCAATTTTTACAACTCTTATCGCTTAAGCCGAAAGTTAAAAATATGTATGTATATTGCCTCCACTTTAGTACGTAAATGCTGTTTTTTCGAGTTATATAAGATTATTTTATAATGTTTATGAAACGTATAGCAAAGTTTGTTGAGAAATATACCTACAAAAATGTTTGCTGGGATTCTAACCACAGCGCAGCTCCAAAGCACGAGAATGACTCTCTCGATTTGCAGCTTCATGGTCTTTCCACAGCATGCGTCTTTGGTTTAACAGCATGCGTCCAAGCTGACTCTGATACGTTGCTGGAATTTTCGCCTAAGATATCTCCAAATCCACAGGAAAAATAAACTATTGGCTTGGATCAGCTCACGTTTGCTAACTGCAGCGTAGCTCCACCCTCTCGAACAGCTTCTTCCAATCTCCGATCCGGGCTAATCCTCCAGTTGGAGCATTCGGACCTGACCAATCCTGGTTAAAGATCCCGAGAGCCCTCCTCCATGCCGTCGGAAATGAACTCACGCTGCGAAGACGCTGCGTGACGACATCAAGAGTAACCCTCTCGAAACCCGACATTCTGGCCTCGAACTCCAGTGACACCTTGTGGCTGACCTGGAGCATCTCGTGGCCTCTGCACTGGCGATCCTTTACGCTGGTGGCCCCCTCCGCTTGGATCAGTTTCGGCGCTGGCTGGTTTCTCTGGTTGGTAGTCCTCTGGATGCTGGCTTGTCCACTTGCTAACCGCAAGTTAAATACTTGAGAGTACCCCTCTCGAATTAACTTGAAAATTTCCAATCCAGACGTATCTGGGCCCTGAACCTGTTGAAAACGCAGGCTTCGGTGTTGGAATAGAGTTAATCTTCATTTAGATTCTTTGGCGTAGTCACTATTTATATTACTCAATACATGAGCGATAGCTATTTATTACTTTTCACTTCTCATATTCCCTAACCGGGATATGATGAGAGAAATCTACTATATTACAAACACTGAACCTGCGTTGATTACTCATTTCAACACTACTATTGCGTGTAAATTGAGATCAAAAAGGTGCACGTAAAAGAGCGCTGATGTGGTCTAGCGGATAGGCTGGCGCGAGTCTGTTTTCGGTATGCCAGGCGTTCTGAGTTAGATTCCCGGTATCGGCAAGAAATTTTGGGGTCGAATCCCATATGTGGTCGACAGGTAAGGGGCTGTTCACTAATTACGTAAGCACATAGGGGGGGTGGGGGGGTTTCACATTTGCTTACGATCTCTTACTAGGGGGGTAGGGGGGGTTTCCAAAAATCTTACGTAAGAAATGTTACATTCAAAATTCATCACAGCCATACGAAACCATATTACTCAGGTTTCTTTTACTCACTACCAATTTGTTGGTTAATTTTGATGTTATGTTATTTATCTTTTAAAAGCTTTGAATTAATAAATAAAAATTGCAGGTCTTATAAAATTTATAAAGAACCAATTCAAACCAGCATGCCATCAAAAACGCTAAATAACATTATTAAAAAAGATCGTCGCTTTTCGCTTTCCATCATAACAATCTTTTTAAATGAGAAATTTATAGAAACAAAAAGGAAAATGGCGCGTTGTGAAACCACGATTTGAATCCATCACATTTCGAAAAAGACTTCATCCAGAAAACATCTTGAAAAATCAGTATAAGGCGGTTTAAACAATGAATTTCTAGTCAGTTTTTTCAGTGGTAGACACTACCAACTTTAAATTTTACAAACGATTTACCAAAAAAATCCTAAAACTTTATCGCTTACCGCTGAATGAGTCTGAGCATTTAGGTTAGTTGACAACGTGATTGTCGTTAAACATTTTTGTCCCAATTCTAGTAGTTTAGAATGATATTTTTTAAAGATTTTTATGATTTTCAGGTAAAAAAACATAACAGTTTTTATGGAACCTTGGGCTAACCTGATTGATCTTCCTTTTTTAAATCGGAATTTAGATTTTATATTGCTTATTCGATTTTGAAAATATATTGAAAATTATTGTTACCCCAAAAATGCTACGTCTTGAATAATATGTTCGTTTATGACATTTCATGTGTTGTTTTGTATAGATTGTGCTTTTCAAATACAGTTTTTATTTTATTTAACTTAAAAAGTGCTTTGCTGCGAAGCATTTATGTTACAATTTAAATATTTTCAAGTTTTTTTTAACGTATCAATTTCTCAAAGAAAAAAAAAGTAAGATCTTACAAGGGGGGGAGGGAGGGTTTTGAAAAATCTTACTTTGTCTTACCAGGGGGGGGAGGGGGGGTTGAAAATTTCCAAAATCTTGCTTACGTAATTAGTGAACGGCCCCTAAGATGTGATTCCTCTTATAACTGATTATATAATAAGAATGTTCGATCAGTTGCCTGCTGGCCAGGTATATATGTACACGGATGCCAGAATACCTGTAAGTAAACTAGCCCACCTGATTAACTTGTTCTTCCAAAATAAACCTACATCAACACAAAACATTCACTCCAAAACAGTTCACACGAAGTCATGGGGTCCGAGTATGGTGTACGCGTTGCATTGGAGATTTATCGATCCTAATAATCTAAGAATGTATTTGAGCCCATACTTAGGCAGAAACTGCGGTGAATCCGTGCACCCATAGTGGATAATCAAAATACGAACGAATACGAATAAAAATACACAGTGATGTAAAATTTTAAAATTTATTCTTCAGTTTTTAGTAAATATTCAGGTTTCAGACATGAAAACAGCCTTATGAAAAATAGAAAAACAATGATTATTTTTATTGGACAATTAATTCAAAACAAAGCAAAGGGTTAAAAGTAAAATAAAAACATTTTCCTATCATAATGGACAGCGCCTGAAGTTGCATCAAACGTTGACGGAGAAGTCCATCCTGATCAGCGTCACCAGTCGAAATGTTAAGAGTGATTTCTTTTCGGAAAACCCGGATCCAATTGAAGATTTGTTTTAAATTCAGGAAACATAAGTTCAACTGGTTCTTTCGAAATTGGTGTATTCATCTCAATGTCAAAAACAATTTTCAAAGTTGAGGTCTTTGAAAAGAGATTTTGACACTTAAATGCAACAAAATTCGCCTACTTTTTCTTGTTAAGTAGGTCATCTCGGTCGATTCCTGGTCATAACAATCCTAAAGAGCCCATTTTTTCCAAGAGCTGCATTGGTTTGAAGTGTTTGCTCAGCAACGGTATCAAAGAACAAAATAAACAAATGAGTTTATACTCGTTACACTAAAGTAGAAAAATTGGAAATATTGCTCAAGTACTTCATTTTTTAAACTTTTGTTGTGCAAAAGTAATTTCAAAGTAATAAGTGAATTTCCACAGATATTTTTTATCTCTTACCAAAATAACAATATTAAGGATGTTCCGAATAACTTCCAAAACTCCAAAAACAAATGTACTCGAACCGTTCTAATGGCTGAACTGATGCGACCGTAGACTGGTCATTCGAGAGCAATTTGGATGAGGTGATTTTTGCCAGTGGTTAACCATTGCAGCTTGGCTTGGCCCTTGGTATGTCGAAGAGTGGAACCATAATGCCTTGGCGGGCGCGGAGAATGTGTGCAATGTTTGTGTATACCTATAACGTAATAGTTGGAAAGTGCCCACCTATTTCGTCTCCTCCAGTTGCCTCGGATTTCTTGCCCTAGGAACAGGAGCCCGGTGGATGATGACGATGGATGTAATTCGCTGCGGTGGGAATTGCACGCTGCGGTTTTGTACCGAGGAACAGATGAAAGCAGTCCCAAATTAAGTGCTCCCTTCGGAAAATGTTTCTTGAATGGCTTGTGTGTGTGTTTAGTCTGTGCTTGCTTGCTTGCTTGCTTTGGAGATACAAAAAGTTTAGTTTTTAGTCATTAGCTTTCTGGCTTTAGCCCCATTCCAAAATGTCAGAAAAAGCTCATCAAATCTGGCAAAAATCAAGCGCTTTGTGGATACAATCTAGCTACAATATATCTTACGGTATTTTTAAATTCGGTTGAGTGATTTTTTTACCAGCACCTTTAGAGTACGTATCTTAAAAGATGAGATATTTATTAGAATGAATTTCTAATAAGTGGTTTTGTAATTGTTCGAGATTTGTTTTTAATGATCTAGGATACAAAATTGAGGAATGTATTTTTTCTGGTGAATTTTTACTATCGTAATCGATAGGCCGAAAGCGCCAACCCAACCATTAGGCATACGATACCATAGAACTTCATAGTTAACATTTCTCGAATGCAGTACCGGAGGGCTGCTCCAAAACATTTTTTTTTCATTTTTTTTTCCTGGAAGAAGAGATGCCGGTTGCCTCTACTTAGAAGAGACCAGTTTTCCAGCTCGAACACGAACCGGTTGACCTTTTCAGAGATTCTGCTAACGACCGACAGAGATCGATACGCACTGCGGGTCACACGCTTCACACCGGTTCTTGTATACGATAGGTGATAAAACCTGACAAATTAGGGTGAGTGTCCCTAGTTTTGGCTGTTTTGAAACATTTATTCTTTAAAGTTTACTAGACATATCTAGTTTTAAGCTGTTCTAAGTTCACACAAATAGTGTATTATCGTCAATTATTTGAGGGCTTGTGATATAGCTTAGTTGACAAGTCACTTGCTTTCTGAGCAGATGTCCGTGACTTCGAGCCCAAGAGTAAACATCGATCACAGTTGTACCGGATAAGTTTTTCAATTACTGTCCCCCAACTATATTGTTGATATAAGTCGCGAATTACATAAAGATGTTAAAACGACTATAATCGAACAAAAAAAAGCCAATTATTTGAATTACAGTATATCAGTCAAGCATAAATATACACTACAAATCATCATGGATTTATTTTTTTCAATCTTCTGATAAAGACTACAACAGGATGCTTGACTACAACTTTTATGTTGAAAGTTTAAACCAGTTTGCTTTCTACTGATAAGATTATAATTATTATCAGTTTAGACTAGATTTTCGGTGTTCATTTCGATTCTCATTCAAAAACTACCTCCTAAATGCCTCATCAAGTGCAAGGTCCTCAAAAAGGTAGCTCACCATAGTCCGCCATCGGCTTGTGTTATGATAACAACTTTCCAAGTTCCAAGAAGTAGTGCCAATGCTGTGGAAGTCGTTCCTCAACACGAGCAAGACTACTGCACTGGGGGTCCTATAGCAGGTAGACTCTGATGGGACCGCTTGGCGCCTAGAATGAAATGATTGACGGCGAGTTTCAATCCAAGAAGCATAAATTAACTCGTTTCCCACCGCTGAATGACAGGATTACCTACACTCAAACAGGGCTTCCTGCATCGACGGCCATGAACTGTGCCAACTAAGATAACCGGAATGCTTCGAATTCATAGCGTTGCCGCACTTTATACCGCAATACCCCTGTTAGTTAAGGGTTGTATAAAAGCGAAAGTGAATTGCTCGCGACAGACGACGACGTGGTTAGAACATGTGCCGGTGGATTCATATCTCGCCCGCTGCTGGGTGCTGCTAAAATGAAGTGCACGATGTTGGGTTGACTGGCAAAGAACGTGAATGCACACTCAATGAACTTTCAACAACTTTAGGAATGTGTGCTTCAGAAAGAGAAAAAAATGCGATTGCCTGAACAGCCAACCGAAAGTGGAATTATAGTGGAAATTTGTTGATGACGCAGCAGGCATTTGTGTATGTAATGAATTCGAAGCGCATTTCTGTAATTTCCTGAATTGTGAATACTCATGAATGTTCCATGTATTGTATTCGCCTATAAACAATAAAAATGAGACTTCGAATAATTTAAAAGATGACGGTTTTGAATTGTTTTTCTTTCTCAGTTTTGCACTTCAACGTAGCTATGGTAAACTTATTGATTATTTATTATCAATGTACCACAAAAAAGACAGAAATATATGATTTTTTAATTATCTTTTTATGTTATTTAAATTCAATATACAGTACTCGCTCGTTAATAAGACGCTTTTTAATCGGACACGCTCGGTAATCGAACGTTTTTGAAGAGCTGAGTTCAAAGCCAGTTTTACCTAAAAATCGAACGTTTTGTTGAAATAATAAGGGATGAATCATCCTCGAGGATGAAAATCCTGGAAAAAACAAAGCAACAACATTGTTGAAATAATTTTTTAAAAAATTATGAAGTTTTTATCAAATACTTCAGCAATTTGGACGCTTTCCTGTTCATTATTCGATAAATTTTTGCCCTCGGCTTGGTTATTAGACAATGCTGTTGTTTTCATATATTTGTTATCAAACGCTATCCACGCTGCATCTTTAAAGTAAGCTCCTACTGCGCCCCAGAGGATGATATACTCGTCATAGGCGATTTCAATATGCCCGGTTTCAAGTGGTTGTAACCGTTGTTACAAAAGGTATTAGTTCGTTTTTCACATATTTTAAATTGTTATAGGTGAGCTGTTGTGTATGTTGTTAAATTTAAGGGAAATAGGGAAAATCATATGTATTATCTAGTTTGGTTTGAATTTTGAATAACAAATACACATTATTGTTAGTCTATAATCAGGCGGGCTTCAGCGGGGGTGTTTAACAAAATGTTCATAGTAGTATGAACATGTAGGGGTGGTTCGCCATGTTGGGTGCAATAACTACTGAAGAAATGGTAAGAGGAAGGGATGAAGATGACATAGCTTCCGCTATAGGTCATTTTCATTTTGGCGTTCGTGTGTGAATGTTGTGAGAGTCTGAAAATTAACAAGTTCGGTTTTTGTGGCATTTCCGGTTGAGATCAACGTAGATCATTCAGGACCTTGTATTCTTAGATCGATTTTTCGATCACAAAAACGTCCTCCGAGACCTCACACGCGCACGCGATTCGGCCTAGGTGGTCTTTAACTGCCTACGTCTAATCCGTAAAAGACCCGACTCTCTGGTTCCGTGGAACCATCATCGTAAAGGAGAGAAGTCTCAGGCCCGACGGGCCTTAATTATTAAGGAGATTCCCTTTCGGCGCGACCAATACGGCCTTGCTGTGGTCCGCCGATAGAGTCAAAGAGGGAAGACGCCAGTTTTTACCATTTTTGGTGCCCAAAAGCTATAAATCGGGTACACATCGCCACGTCACCATAGTTACCTGAGAGAGCTCCATCTAGCAGTCCCACGCCCAGTACCCTGAAAGCGCGCCAACGTAAGAAATCCGTCGACGGTATGTACACCCTCAAAATCCAGTGAAGCTACCCCTGAACCACACCCACACTGTAGTAAAAATAAAAACCCAGATACAAAATTCATTTTCCAACTTTTCATTTAGCAAGAAACAGTTTGCCACTTAAAATGTGCTTCGCGTTCCCTCCGTTTACCCAGCAGTAGGCCGGCCTTGAGACCCAGTTAAGGGTTTTTAGTAGTTTTTTTACACCATCAAACATCATATTAGACTCCCTGAGTACAGCGACCTTGCGCCAGCATCATCTTGCTCAATCGGCTTTACTCGAAGTAGTTAAGTTGAACGTTACTGTTGTATGTACAGTGAGGGGCAAAATAAAGTGTCCAAATTATATTTTTATCATTTCTTTTATTTTTCTGGTTAAAACAAAACGAAACGAAAACACATCGTAATCATTTTTAAAATATTGTTTTTTATGTTCTTTTCAATTTTTGTTAATGTTGCGCTGGTAAAAAAAGAAAGTTTTTCTGATAGAAAAAAAACAATTAATATTCCCAAAAAAAATGGGCAAAATAAAGTGTCCAACTCAAAAATCAAAAATCAACAACTGGCTTGGCTCTGGAGTATTCAAACAGGTGTCTACATTCGAACAAGTTGTAAAATATGGAGAACGCATAAATTTCTGGTTCCATTCCGTTTTCCATCCGGAAACTGGTTGTTTGTGAAGTGAATAACAATCAAACGCACCGGGAAGTGGCCAAGCACTACGACATCAGCAAGACAGCGGTATCAAAAATCATGAAGAAGATGAAAACGTTCGGATCGGAGATGGATCGCCCAGGAAGAGGACTGAAGCCCAAGACAGATGCCAGAACGGACAAGAAAATCATTCTTGAAGTGAAGAAAAACGCAATAATAACGATCCGGCAGATACAAGAAGAGCTCCAATTTTCGGTATTCCGTTGTACTGTCCGTCGCCGCATCCATGCAAAGGAGTTCCATAGAAAGATCGCAGTGAGAAGGCCTTTCATCAGCCAGGTGAACAAAGCTAAGCCGCTCAAGTTCGTCAAGGAACACGCCGATAAACGGCTCGAGTACTGGAAAACATTGTTGTGGGCCGACGAATCCAAATTCGAGCTATTCAACCGGAAGGAGCAGGATCATATGTGGCGCAAGTCGGGTGAGGAGCTCCAAGATCGCCATATCCAAGGAACAGTCAAGCACGGAGGAGGTAACGTGATGGCCAATCTGATGAAGTCATTTTCCCGTTCCTGCCGCATCAAACCCCTTCAATGGCCCCCACAAAGTCCTGATCTGAACCCCATCGAAAATCTGTGGGCCATCCTCGATGCTCTGATTGATAAGACTGGTGTGACAAATTAAAAATACTTATTTTGATGCCATGGAGCATGCGTGGGAGGAACTCGACCCACAACACTTGCACAACCTTGTTGAAAGTATACCGAAGCACTTGTAGGAGGTGTTGAAGGCCGAAGGAGGCCATACCCATTATTAAATCGTTCTTGTTTGCCTTCAGTTTGTATCACTTTGAAGCTGTACCGATCTGGACACTTTATTTTGCCCCTGTTTTTTTTTTTAATATTAGCTGTTTTTTTTCTATCAGAAATTTTTTTTTTTTAACATCGAAACATTAACAAAAATTGAAAAGAACATAATAAGCAACATTTAAAAAATGATTACGATGCGTTTTCGTTGAATTTTAACCAGAAAAATAAAAGGAATTGAAAAAAAATAATTTGGACACTTTATTTTGCCCCTCACTGTAAATCTACCAGCCTTTTACCTCGACTATTTTTTTTGTTTCGATTAAAGTCGCTTTACTATTTTTATGGCATTCTCGACTTAATATCAACGTTGCAGTTGGCGGACAGTCATTGAAAAACATATCCGGTACAACTGTGTTCGATGTTTACTCTTGGGCTCGAACTCGTGGACATCGCCTCAGGAGGCAACTGACTTGCCAACATTATATATAGGTACTAGCAGACCCGGTAAACTTCGTTCTACCATGTTAAACTTGGCGCCCCTTTTTTTCATTTTTTTCTTCGCTGTTTGACTTTAAAAAAGCATCAAATCTTGATTGTTAATCGTCTCGCTTTCGTGAACATGTCCTAGTTTTTTTTACATATCCTTCTTTTTCGTTTACTCGAATTGTCCCGCTTATATCTATCGGAATCAAACCTAAGAATTTTAATTCAATTCTATGGGTCTTTACATAAATTATCAAAACATTACCTTCAGTCAATCTTACGTGCATCTTACATGAACACTTTTCATTTACTTTTCTTTGATTCGTATGCTTTGAATATTCCCGAATGGTATCAGGTATCAGCTTTCCGTTGCAAATTTTATTTTTTTAGCACTCAACGTAACCATCAAACTTGGCAAGACTCGTGCTAAAAAAATCCACTTTTTGTAACTTGCTGATATGTTGATAATATCTATGTTTCATTTATTGAATACCATTTAGTTGATTTACTTCGCTTTGCTCGAGTTCACTTTAAGGTTGAAATCAAAATCAAAAGTTTCTCAATAATTGAAATTTATTGCATATGATACTTAATGGAAAAAGAATTTTGAATATCGGGACCATTTTTGGAGTATTTGCCCAATATTCTACCTATCGCAGCACTTTCAGCTCCCGAGTAACTTTGGATGGTATATTTTTTAACACTGCAGAAATAAAAAAATGCATTAGAGTTGATTCTTTACTGACCATTTTCAAGCAGCAGTGGAAATTAATATCCATAAGTTCATCAAAACTATGCCCAAAAAAAAGTTCGCCGTTTTATTATTTCTTGGGTAAAAAATTCTTTAAACATTTACCCAATTAATCAAGAAAACGATCAGTTTTGAATGGGGGAAAAATGTGTTCAGATTTTTACTTAAACCGAATTACCGCATTTGTTTTTGGATTTTTATCCTAATGGACATATCTGCCAATTTAAACCATTGTTTTTAAAGATTCTTACTGAAGCATTGGGGTGTTCTGATTTAAAAATTTTCTGAACAGTGTTGGAGGTGATCTTTTATTTATTTACGATTATGTGATATTTTCAAGATTCAATAAAATTTGATTGAAATGCAGGTTTTTAAAAATTAAAAAGACCGAAAAGAGGTAACCTGTTAAGGCTACGATGATTTCATGAGTTCATTCGTTTTCTCTGGAAGTTTTCATGTAAATATACCTCGAAATCTTTGAAAACATTAAAGTGTCTTTCGGCTATCATCACAGTTCAACCACTGACCATACTGACTGGACACTCGATTTCGTTTTCTGGATAATTTTTCCAGAAAAAAAACCAAAAAAAAACAACCTTCCAACAGTACGCAATGTCGATTCCAGAGTGCGCATCGATCGATTTGAAGAAATGCTATCCCAGTTAGGAAATGCCACCCAACTTTAAAAATAAAACACGCAATTTCTACGATAAAATCGGGCTCCTACAGGGCATTTTTTGTCAAATTTTTCAGGTTCGCCACCTGCCGTCGGTATTGCGAACCTGCAAAAGCTGACAACAAAAAATTAGACAGAAAATGGTTGAATTTTTGTTCTAAGAGTCAAGTCAGTGTGGTCAGTGGTTCAACTTTCATATTCCTTCAAAAAGAAATATCTTAGTATACATTTGTCACATTTATTGATGCAAGTGAAAACACTTTACTCTTTTTCAGATGCGTCAGTGTAAAGACTTCAAAATGAATTAAATATTTGTTCCTGTTTGTCTTTTTTTATCAACTTTCATTGATATATCTGCAGTTTTTCTCCAGAATGAAATAATGCTTGGTACTTCAATTTCACTGAATACTATATGACCTTCATTTACAAAGACATTTAAACATTTTGAATATCCGCTTCAGATTCAACACTCGGGATACCCTTTCTGACCTTCTTAAAAGGTATATGTTTAATGGCTTAAAGGCGCATTGCCACTTGCTTCACCGTGTGAAATGACAGGAGTTAATGTTATTTTCGGCACTTTCAGGTCATAATAAAAACTTATCAAAAAAAATTCTGCTTCTGCTATCAAAAAATAATGTTTCTGGAATATCAATCACAAAAAAGCGGATCTAAAGTCTCGTCTTTGTAGCCAAAATATAGTAAAAAAAAGCACACGTTTATGTTAAGTACGTACTTGAATTCTGTGTAAACAAACAGTGAACCTGTAAACAGTTTTTCGGTGAATGATTTGACATAAAAGTTGAGTTTTTTTAGTCCGATTTTATATTTGGGCTCAACCATTTATAGATGAAGAAATAATGTATACATTTTTTTGTAAATGTTGAACGTTTGCACTTGTTCTAAACAAAAGCCTCTCATATATGTTTTAACTGAAAATTCTTTTTTTTTTATTGATAACTTTCACTAAAGCTAGCAAAAAATCAAAAAAATCTTTGCATTAGACCTTAAAATAAACTTCAATTGTGTATAATCCTTTTTGAAGGACAGGCTCTTGTTCAGTTCAAGTGTGTGTTCATCTTCAATGGACTTTGTTGTTGTTCTGTAAATTTGAAAGCACTTCATATATCTTCAGTCGAGCACAGTTGTACATGTTCGGAAACTTAGTACTTAATTCATATTTTTCAGACAACAATTTCTTCTGAACTTAAAATAGTTTCATTTTTTTAAATCGTTTAAATGGTTTTGATTTGATCGGCAAAATATCAATCTGGGCGTCATGCATTACCATGTGCTGTACAAATGATGTAGGAATCGAGTAGATAAAAACACATCTAGGCTTCATATCGCCACCACATGCATTGAAATTATGCTTGGATTAGAAATGCGCGCCCAAATATTTCAACTAATCAGTATGCTATGCCTTCGTTACTATCCTTTCTCGACGTTTGCTGGCGACGCCTCAACCATGGAGATGAAAAACAAACCGTCCGCTCGGCGCCCAATGGAAAGAAAATCTTGAAAAAATTGAAGGCCATGACTTTAATTTGATTCAAAAAACTACGAATTTAATTATTACGGACAATTGATGCCACTTTTTATTATTTTTATTCAATATAAACCGATTCGCATGCCCACAGAATATTCTAAAAATAATTTCACTTGTATCGTTTGGGTAATTTCGGAGGAGTAGTACTACAAACACCGTTACAAGAGAATTTTATATAATAGATAACATCGATAACCAGCGCCTTGACAGAAGACAGGGAAGTTGACGACCTTGGAGTTACCCTCGATGCTCAGCATACTTACATACATTCGATAGTCAACGAAATTCTGTAATAAGAAAGGCGAATCGTCAGCTTGGCTTCATCTCCAAAGTAGCATGAGAATTCAAAGACCCATTGTGCTTGAAGTTACTCTACTGCGCACTCGTCCGGTCAGTTTCAAAACATGCTACAATTGTTTGGGCTCCCTATCAGTTATGTTGGATTTTGAGAATCGAGCGTGTACAAAAGCGTTTTGTTAGATTCGCTCTACGACATCTACCCTGGCGTAATCCTGAAAACCTTCCTGCATATTCCGACAAGTGCCAGTTTCTGGGATTAGAAACATTGGAACGCTCCCGAATAACTCAACAGGCATCATTCATCGCAAAAATACTGAATGGAGAAATTCAGTCGCCAAACCTGCTAGGAATGATCAACTTTAATGCTCCTTCGAGGACTTTACGTCATCACTCCTTGCTATCGATCTCTTGAATCAGATCAAAAGAATTCCAATATTTAATAAGATGGCTGAGACTACTTATCAAAGTTTTCATGCTTTGAGGGGGTGATCCCAAACTTTTGGCCAGCAGTGTATATCAGAAGTTTAACCTTCCAAAGTCGTTCGGGTCAATATGACCCGAAGCGCACATTCAAATCATCATAACTCTTCGAGAAAAAATCGCAAAAATTTGATTTTAATAACCTCCCTGGGGAATCACGAAATACACAATCTGTAGTACCAGGCAACTTCCTGTGGCCACCGGAAGTGCTCCCTCAAAAAAAACCGTAATTAGGCTGTTCGGGTCTATATGACCCGAGAGTTTGCGTAAGTTCCCCTGGCCGCAAATATTGACCGATTTCGATGAATTTTAATTCATTGTTTAGATAATTTATTCTAGTTTCTCAATATTGAAAAATAAAGTCGAAATATTTTACGAAATCATCAGTAACTGATTCCGAATGAAAAAAGTCCCGAAAAAGAGCTCTTTTTAGAATGCCTATAACTTGAGACAGGTTCCAAATATTGCGCTGATTTTATAATATTTGGAATTGTCAAGAATAAATCTATCCATGGATGTATAAATTTTTGATGGTCCAAAGGAAATTTTGGCCGCTATCCCGGAACTTCCGGTAGAAAAAATTCTTACTTCAAAAAAGTCACCCAATTTTGGCTTTGCATTGCTGTATCTCGGTTACCAATGAATCGATTCTCTAAATTCAAATTTTAGTTTTTTTTCGTTAACTTTATTGTTGTTTTCGTAGAACATAGTTGGTTCCTCAAAAATCTCAGTTGTTCAGTATATGGTAATGAAACTCACATCTTTTTTGTCATTTTTCAAACTCCCCCTCGTGTCGGTGGGTTTACGCGATTTTGTTAGCGTGATTTCTCTAAAATTTGAACTCAAATTGGTCACTTTTTATATACCTAGAGATTCATTAGAATCTCCTCTTTCGATTGACATACATTTTGTGTGGTGTTTTGAAAATTTGTAGCAACGTTTTTCGAATTTACTGAAAGCTGCCAGATTTCAACCAGTTTGGTCCACGTTTTCAACAGGTTGGTGTACAAATCTCGCACCCCTCACGTAGCTGCGGGAGAAACAAATCCTGTAGCTCTCTTTTTGTCGCTCACCAAATCTACCACCCAACCCAGCAGCAGGAGGAACTGCCGTCTCGCCGCGTGGTTTGTTGATTGATTGTGCTGATGCTGATGCCTCTTTGCGTAGTAAATGTTTTGATTTTAAAATAGAGAAAGATTATTTTTCCAAATTGAAATAAGCTTCTTGAATCTTTTTAGATATTTTATCATTAGAATTCTTCAGTGATACATTTGTTTTGAATGTTATCATGATTCATTTCTGAATTTTCTGAGTTTTAGAATTCTTCAGTGATACATTTGTTTTGAATGTTATCATGATTATTTTTTTTTATTTCAAGCAGTGTCTACTGCAGGAGACACAAAATCTATGATTCAAGTAACAAATATTCTGAAATTTTAATCAGAAACTTCAATCAGAAATCGGAATTTGAATCGGAATCTGAAATTAGAATCTGAAATTTGAAATTGAATCTGAATCTGAAATCGAAATCTTAATCTGACATCTGAATCTGAAATCTGAATCTGAAATCTGAATCTGAAATCTGAATCTGAAATCTGAATCTGAAATCTGAATCTGAAATCTGAATCTGAAATCTGAATCTGAAATCTGAATCTGAAATCTGAATCTGAAATCTGAATCTGAAATCTGAATCTGAAATCTGAATCTGAAATCTGAATCTGAAATCTGAATCTGAAATCTGAATCTGAAATCTGAATCTGAAATCTGAATCTGAATTCTGAATCTGAAATCTGAATCTGAAATATGAATCTGAAATCTGAATCTGAAATCTGGAATCGGATCTTGAAATTTAAATCTGATATCTGAATCTGAAATCTGAAATCTGTAATCTGAAATCTGTAATCTGAATCTGCAATCATGAACGTGAACTTTAGAAATGTTGTCCATCCATTAAAATATTAAATCAAAAAAGATTCAAGCAATTCCTACAACAATAAAGCATTCATTTCGTTATCAGCATCAGCACAATCAATCGACAAACCACGCGGCGAGACGGCAGTTCCTCCTGCTTCTGGGTTGGGTGGTAGATTTGGTGAGCGACAAAAAGAGAGCTACAGGATTTGTTTCTCCCGCAGCTACGTGAGGGGTGCGAGATTTGTACACCAACCTGTTGAAAACGTGGACCAAACTGGTTGAAATCTGGCAGCTTTCAGTAAATTCGAAAAACGTTGCTATAAATTTTCAAAACACCACACAAAATGTATGTCAATCGAAAGAGGAGATTCTAATGAATCTCTAGGTATATAAAAAGTGACCAATTTGAGTTCAAATTTTAGAGAAATCACGCTAACAAAATCGCGTAAACCCACCGACACGAGGGGGAGTTTGAAAAATGACAAAAAAGATGTGAGTTTCATTACCATATACTGAACAACTGAGATTTTTGAGGAACCAACTATGTTCTACGAAAACAACAATAAAGTTAACGAAAAAAAACTAAAATTTGAATTTAGAGAATCGATTCATTGGTAACCGAGATACAGCAATGCAAAGCCAAAATTGGGTGACTTTTTTGAAGTAAGAATTTTTTCTACCGGAAGTTCCGGGATAGCGGCCAAAACTTCCTTTGGACCATCAAAAATTTATACATCCATGGATAGATTTATTCTTGACAATTCCAAATATCATAAAATCAGCGCAATATTTGGAACCTGTCTCAAGTTATAGGCATTATAAAAAGAGCTCTTTTTCGGGACTTTTTTCATTCGGAATCAGCTACTGATGATTTCGTAAAATATTTCGACTTAATTTTTCAATATTGAGAAACTAGAATAAATTATCTAAACAATGAATTAAAATTCATCGAAATCGGTCAATATTTGCGGCCAGGAGAACGTACGTGAACTGCAGGTCAAATTGATCAAAAATAGATTTGTACGGAAATTTTGCGAACGGCTTTGGAAGGTTAACTCCGCTTATAAAAAAGCGAGCAAATGTTGTTACCAGAACTACCTTCGCCGAGTACAACGCTACCTCAATTCATGCCCAAAATCATTTTGGAAACACGTGAATAGTCAGCTGAAAGCACCTGGTATACCTTCATACATGTTTCTGGATGACATTACGGCGAACTCTGATCGTGGAATTCGCAATCTCTTCGCCCGAAAATTTTCAAATATCTTCACTACAGCTTCCACATCCCCAGATCATTTGACTGTGCGGTCAGGAACATTTCGCCACTGAGCTTTTCATTAAACGGTATTGAAATCGAGGATGCAATCATCTCAAAGGCAGCGGCGAAGCTCAAGAGTTCCTTTTCTACCGGTCCGGACGGGATACCAGCATATTTTCTTAAAAGTGTCATGCCTGTTTTGTTGACTCCTATTTGACTTAGGGCTACCTTTCTTCTACTATTTTTTTCCAAGATGGAAATTTGAATTCAAACCATAACAGCCGGGTGTTTGCTGCCGTGAGTGGGTTCGTCCCATTAAAAACACCTTGGGCTTCGTGTGCCAGATGTGCCACTTTATGATACTACATCAAGGGGTAGGCTGTACTCATGCATTTATACATCTCACCCTTTTACTCTTTCTCAATTTCGGTCTTTCTCCTTTATTTTCTTTCTCCTTTTTCCTCCTTCTCCTTTTCCTCTATCGCCAACTTCAGACTGGTACGGAAGACCCCGAGACGTGTGCCGGTTAGGTAACGCTTTCATAGTAACTCACGCCCGCCACAGCATCCACTACCCCGGTTACCTCGAAAAGTGTGCCGGTTAGGTAATGCTTTCAAAGTAACCCGCGCCCGTCACAGCATCCACTCCCGCAGGATTTCTAACCACCAAGGCATGGCCGTTTGAGAAACTCCCAAGCTAGAATCCCGTCACGACCACCCCGAGTGGTATCTCCGCTTCCCTTTGCTGCAGGGAAGATCGTAGCTGAGGACGTGAGACCTTTTAAGTCCCACTACACGTATGAGTCCAGATTAGGGTTATACCGCGCCCTAAAATCGCGTTGCTTTTGAATTGTAGTGTCATACGAGGCCCAAGACCTTCCGTTAGCTTGTCAAATTTGGTTGACTATCTCGCTCTCTCCGTTCATCATCTTCCCTGATTCTTATAAAATCGCACATGATTTGCGAGATTTCGTCGACTATAGCACACCACGACTGTTCGTCGCGACACATTTCACTCACTATGTTTTCAGCGTTCAAATTTTGAAGTTGTTGACGCCTTGAATTGAACCTGGGGCAGACAAAGATAGCATGTTCTGCCAATTCCTCCGTCTCTACGCATTCCGGGCAATAAGGCGAGCTGATAAGCTTAAACCGAATAAAGGTATTGCTTAAAGCACCCATGACTCGAAAGGAACTGCGTCAGGTAGAAGTTGACCTCTCCATATTTCCGATTTACCCAGTCTGAAAGTCTCGGGATTAGCCTATGCGTTCATCTTGCGTTGTTCGATGCGTCCCATTACTCCTGCCACTTGAGAATTGACGCTGCTGCGTTAATGTCATTGACGCACTCCTCTAATAGCTCTTGCTTTGTAACACTCCATATCCTCAGCCAGAGTTATATCGATGGGAATCATGCCCGCGATGACAAAAGCTGCATCTGCTGATATGGTCCTGTATGCACAGAAAACTCGTATGGCTATCAGCCGATGTGTGCTCCGTAATTTGGATCTGTTGCGCTCTATCTCTATTGCGGAGCTCCAGGCCGCTCCTCCGTATCGTAGTTTCGACTGTGCTACGCTCGCAAGGAGACGTCTCTTGCTACTCTTTGGACCATGGCAGTTTGACATAATCCAGGCCAATGAATCTATGACTTTCACAACAGTATTTGACATGCGCACCAAAACTTAAGCGATTGTCGACCATTACTCCAAGGTATTTCAGCTGCTGTTTCGAAGATGTTGTGTGCCCTCCAACAGTAATCTCCATGTGCGGCACAACTCTTTTGTTGGTCACGAGCAGAACTTCGGTTTTATGGTCAGCTATCTGAAGCTTAACTCCCTCCATCCAGATGCCAACCCTTTCTACGGACACCGTTGCAAGGTCTTCTACCTCCTCGATTGTTTCCCCAGTGATCATGAGCATGATATCGTCAGCAAATCCGACTATCTGTACGCCTGCTGGTAGTTTCAGCGTTAACACGTCATTATACATGGAATTCCAAAGCACAGGTCCGAGTATGGAACCCTGTGGAACACCCGCTGTTAAGGCAGTAGATCGTAATCCAGTTTCGGTTTCGTACGTCAGGACTCGATTTTCGAAGAAGCTTCCTATTATCCTGCAGAGGGTGTTGGGAACACGCATCCTGTGAAGCGCTTTGGCAATCGCTTCCCAGCTGGCATTGTTGATGGCATTCTTAACGTCGATTGTCACGATGGCGCAGTGACGAACACCTGTCCTTTTCTTTTTATATGCGCGCTTCGCGTACTCTGTCACTATTCGGATGGCGTCAACCGTAGATCTCCCTTTCCGAAACCAAACTGTCTGTCCGATAGTCCACTTCCGCCTTCTGTGTTGATGATAAGTCTGTTAAATATCATCCTCTCCAGAAGATTACCAAGGGTGTCCAGTAGAAAAATGGGTCTGTATGATGATGGATGCCCTGGAGGTTTCCCAGGTTTCGGTAGTAGCACCAACTTCGCCGTTTTACACGAATTGGGAAAAGATCCCTCGTCGAGACACTTTTGTAGCACCACTCTGAAAGAATCCGGAATGGTTTGTACCGCCACCTTCAGCACTGCATTTGGGATTCCGTCCGGACCAGGGGCCTTATTCACCGCAAGTTTCTTGGCGATAGCTACAAGTTCCTCGTTCGTTACTGGCTCGATGTTGTGGGCACCCGTGTCGTACGGGATAAGTGGCCACTGCTTCGGGCCATGCTGCGGAATAACGCTCTGTAGCAGTTCGCTTTGCTTGCTTTAATAGCTCGCTTATTTATGTGCTACCCTGGCTGCTCGGTAAACGGCACCTCTCGTTTCTCTATCGGCTTCGTTTTTCGCCCGTTGAGCTCGCCGTCTGCCCTTCAGACAGCTAGTACGAAGCTCAGCTATTTCTGAGGTCCACCAGTAAGCTGGTCGTCGCCACAGAAAACGTCTACTGTGAAAGGAAGTTCATATGTTCCCCTTTTACAGACAGTTTTCTGCCTCCTCCGGTGTGCCACAGACTATAATTTTAAATGAATGTAATTCATAACAAATATTTTTTCAAAGAATTTGTTCAAATTCATGTAAAGCATGAGGCTCACCAAAATGAAAACTCTGTTTTTTAAGTAGGGTAAGTGTTCCTAATGTGGCATGTGTACCTAATGTTAACATACTGTTCGATTTTGCCTGTTTTTGACGTTATTTTCCACTTATCACAATTATTAAAAAAATGATAATGTGAAGGATCATGAGAACTTTCATTTTACAAACAAAATAAGCTTTCTAATTCACAAGATTTTTCGTAAAATCCGGATTGTTTCCAAGTATGTCCAAATTGAATGGAATTGTTAGCAAATTTCTTAAAAAACACCTGTTTAGAAATAAAAGATTAAAGCTGAATTTGTCAACCGATTTTTTTGAAATTTTTTATCGGATTATTTTTTATCATGATTGAGGTAATAAGTATGTTAGAACGATGTTTTATTCGTGTAACAACTAAAAAAAGCATATGTCCATAATTAGGAACACTATTTTCAATGTGTTCCTAATTATGGACATAGTCAAAGTTTTCCAAACTATATCAAAATCATAGAATGTATTTGAAATAAATTTGATTGAAAGAATTGTGTTTAACATAATTTTCAACGGTCTGTTAAAATAAACTGTTTTGAGCTATTAAAACATAATTTTTTTTACTTCAGTATATCTCAAAGCTAAAAATGTTGAAAAAATATTTTCGCCAAGTTGTAAGGAACGCACCTTTCGCGACAGAGAAGGAAACCATCAAGTTACAGAGAGCTTCTTAACGAGAACAGAATCGCAAGGAAAAATTTAAAAAAAAAATCTCAATAAAAATACGTTGTATACCGTCTTTTAGGGCATCATGCAATACTTTTCAACTTCAATTGCTTCTTAAACCCTAATGTCCACTGATAATCCTACCGTTTGTACATCAAAAACTTTAAGGTTAATGGGACATCAAATTAACGTAGTCAGAAAAATAATTGGTTTCACCAGTTATTTTTAAATTTACATAACATGCGATTTTCACCCTAAGAAAAAGGGGTATCTGAGTTGCAAAAACCTTTGTTCTTAATGAAAAATCAAACAAAATATTTTGTAAAGTTTTTGACATATTGGTGATGTCGTTACGCATAAAGCACGATCTGCAGTTATTTAAGATTTTGTAAGAATTAAAGTTTATATTTTTTCTTTTAAAAGAATGCAGAAAGGTGCTGATGCATTTAGAGATAAATAATACTACAAAAATTTTACATCATATTCTAGCATATAGAAACAAGATTTAAACTGTGAATCATTGATTTGCATGTTGATGCATTTTAGCCCAGACTGGTAACGGAATTTTAAAAATATTTATTTTAAAAAATTGAATGATTGTTCGAAAAAGATTCATACACCAACAGTGTTGATGTAGGATAATAAGTTCCATATAAAGTTTGTAGGTGATATTATTAAGTCAATCCGTCCCATTGTGTAAAGTTTTTACGGCATCAAAAATGTAAAAATTTCGATGTTTCGAATTTTCTATGAGATTCAAAAACTTCATAAAACTCTCTCACGATGTGAGAAACTATGGCATCATCGTTTTTCTTATCATTAAATGATAATTTTAATCAATTATATTAAAATAAAAGTTAAATAAGTGTTGTGGTACCTAAATGTTGCATCTAACAATGCTGTTGCATGATGCTCTGTTTAACTGAACTTATTTGTATTCATTACAATGAATTTTCTACTTTTTGAAATATAATAAATGTATCTATTGGAAAAGGTAAAGTTTGAATTTGAATGAGCTCAATATTCACTATTTTCTTCAAAATTAGCGTAAAGAAATATTGTGTAGGATTTAAATAGTTCTTATTTCCCTATTCATATTCCAAAAACGTTGTTATATTTATAAAAAGGTGAGTTTTAAGATTTTTCTTTTTAAAGTATTAAAAAAACAGACCCATATGCAAAATCAGGATCAAAAAGTGTAATATTTGGGTACGCGGATACATTTTTCCTCATATGTTAACATTAGGAACACCCATATGTTAACATTAGGAACAATTAGTGCCATATTAGGAACATCGACACACTTTATAAAACATGATATTTTTCGTAAATTAAGGTTTGAAATGATTATTTCTAACCAAAACAGAGTTCAGAAAAAAAAAATTGGAATTAAGTTACCAAAAAATTGTTTTTCTAAGTATTAAAGATTCGGCGCAATAATATCAAATCTAAAAACCTCTGACAAAATATGGCGAAATTAGGCTCATTTACCCTAAGTAAGAATCCTAGATTATTTACAATCCTTGTTGAAATATACCTACATATGTATGTGGGTGGATTTATAAAAGAATCGCTAGTTCTATCTTAGGCGACATTTTTTGAACAAATAAATAAAATCTCCCAACTAATTACATTTCGGTGACATGCTTAGCCTGCAAATCGTCAATCACCACGGGGTGGCGGAGCTGCTGCCAGCAACTTCCGTGCTGAATCGCAAGTCCTGCCCATTTTACGCCTCAAATCACGTCTCTCGTCGGTTTCAAACTAGCCTGAGACAAGTGAAAAATACGCAAACGACCAAGTGTGTCACATCGCGCGAATACTAAATATGTCTATGAGTTAGTCTCTAGCTGGCTAGCTAGCTAGCAAACGTCAGACAGAACAGAGTGAACGAGCCCATAAATCACTCATCGCGCTCCACATACATTTTATGTCCTGATCCATAAATCTACTTACTGCTGCTAGCTGGGGGTATCTCTTTGAGCTAACAATACCCCTCCTGGGAAACAGCAGATGCCCAGAAGCAGCAGCTGACGGTTCTGGAGATGGACAGTAGCTGGAAGGGGTCCTTTCTTTTGTACAAAATGCATCGACAATGATGTACATATTTCCCCTGACAAACATACGCTCTGTTTAGGAACAATGTTAAACAGTTAGTCCGAATCATACTTCACAAGTTAAGATTGTCTAGAGCTACTTTATTGTGATAATTTAGCACACTTGACATTGTTAACCATTCAGATTTTTTTGGGTTAAAAAAATTCACGCGCTGACGTCCAATTAAAGTTTCATTCAAAAGCTCTCAATAGCTGAAAAAAAATAACAAGATTTTCATAGCTTCGACAAGGAGAAGTTTTAATTGTTGATTAATTTCTAGTGAGTTTTCGTGTGTTGATCCGATATTGCAGGCTTAGAAACTATGAAGTGGTAAACAAAATATTATTTCTCACCCCTTTAGAATGCAAAGTGAACGATGTAGAGCGCTTCCTGTTCATGTCAATAAGCTCTAATCTTGTGATGAGATTTTCCTAATCACATCAAGGTAGTTGAGCTGGAAATACAGGTAATCGATTTGCTAAATTTGTTCTCCAAAAAAATCTGCCCAGGGGATTGGATGAAAAGGAACGGCAGTTTGTCTTTATTTTTAGCTAGGATCAGTCAACTTTTAGATCACCAAGAGGACAAATGATAAACCATAAAAAGCTCGTAAAAAAACGTTTGACAGTTGAAGTTTCCCCGTGGTACAGGACGGTTACTCGAGTACCTGTGCACTCGTAGCAAATTCATCCTGGATTTCAGAAGAAATTGAGCTTCCCGAGATTTGTTTAAATTCGGCAATTGCCCCCGTGGTTCGGAGAATCATATCCCCAGGGGGAAAATGCATTCTTAGTGTGTATGCTAGTTTCTAACGTTTTAAAAACTCTTAGAGCCACACAAAACTTTTCGTGGTTCACATAATCAAATTTTCTAAAAGTAGCATTGCACTTCTTTGTCAAAAATATAATGATATATTTCAAAAGATAAAACCAGTTTATTCCTATAGGATTCTTTGGACGTTTAAGTATACCTACTCATCCAGAAAATAAGGTTACCATTGACTTATGTACTCTGTAGAGTTATATATTCTTAAATTGACTAGAATTGAAATATTTTCAGGAATCTCAATATACATGGGCCTAAAGCATTGAATCTAACAATTTTCATTTGCCGTTATCAGGTTTTTCCGCCGCTCAAAGTTCTTTGCGGAAGCAGTACGAGACCAACCGTCGTACCCCCGGATCGGCCGCAGCAAATCGGAACCGGGACCGCGATGAACCGGTAAGATCGGCACCACCCTCCCGGGGTCAGGCACCGGCTCCAGCTTCGGAGGAAATCGATCCGGAACTTTCGGAAAACTGTCCGGAACCGAACGGCTACTTTGCGGACGCGGAACAGTGCGATAAGTACTATGCCTGCCACGAGGGTCACATTACCGAAAAACTGTGCCCCGACGGCATGGTTTTCAACGATTATGATCCAGATCAGGAAAAATGTGACCTTCCGTTCAACATCGATTGCTCCAAGCGGTCCAAGCTGCGTAAGATATTGTTTTAAACAATTTTTGACCATTTGAAAATTAATGTTAAATAATTCAATTGTAGAAACTCCTCGCCCCTCCAAGAACTGTCCCCGTCAGAACGGTTATTTCGGTAGCGAAACGGGTGCTTGCGATAAATTTTACTACTGCGTCGATGGCATGTTCAACATGATCACCTGTCCCGCGGGTCTGGTGTTCAATCCCCGTACCGGTATCTGTACCTGGCCCGATGAAGCCGGAAAGTCCGGATGTACATCGGAAGATGTCTTCAAGTTCGCCTGCCCAAAGGTCAACGAAAGCATTGCCGTAACTCATCCACGATATGCGGATCCGGATGATTGTCAGTTCTTCTACGTATGCATCAACGGAGACGTTCCTCGACGAAATGGATGCAAACTTGGACAGGTGTTCGATGATCAAGCCAAGCACTGCGAATGGGCTCGGAAAGTCCCCGAATGGTGAGTTTAATCAAATCAAGACATCAACATCCCCCAACTATTTCCTATGTTTCAGTGCCGACTGGTACAAGGATCGTCTGACCGATGCTCAGCTGGACGAGCTGGAAAATCCACCAACCACCAAGGCACCTCCATCGAAGGGACCTACCAAGGTGTCGAGGAGACGTCCCGCCAAACGGCCAAAGATTCCTGTAGATGACGAAGAGTGATAGGTGATAGTGTCGTCGTACGAGTACGAAGCATTTGATTTTCCAAATTCAATCTATTACAATAATAATACTCAGAAAATTTATCTAGGAACGGCAGCTTCCTGTATTTATTGTTTCTATGGAACATTGCAAATATGTTTAATAAAAATCGATAGATGAAAACGCGTTCTAGTTTATTTTATTTAAAAAAATTGGAAGAATATTCAACGTCTCATAAGTCAAACAATATGATTAGGGATGAAGCATCCCAGAGGATAATAATCCCGCACAAAAAAAAAGAAAAAAAAGAAAACAATATGATGAATAGAGCGAGGCTTATTAAAACTGTCTGCTTTCAACATTGTAATATTCCAGTATGGGGCCGTTCAGATAACACGTGGACAGAAAAATGATATTTTTGACCCCCTCCTCCCCCTCCCTGGACAAGCGTGGACATTTGGCCAACCCCTACCCCCCTTCCCGGATGTCCGCGTGGACACATTTGAAAAAGTTTTTATTTTAAATACCCTTAATTTGACAGTTAGAAAACACCACTTTTTGCCTTTTTGTTATAGAAACGACTGATTTTGTAAAACCGAATAAGAATTTCCTGATATAAAAAAAATTTAAAATTTCTCAATTATCATATTTATTACTAACTTCCAATTAGCTACTTATTGTTTCCTTAAACTTAAACTAGAAAGGTTTGCCATTTTAAGATTTTGATTTAAAAATCGTAATATTTATTCACCTTTAGAAAATATTTTGAAAGTAAGTATGTCCACGTGGACATGACCCAAACCCCTACCCCCCTCTCCATGAACAAGCGTGGACATTTCCATAACCCCCTGTATTCCAATAATTTCATCTCAACCACAAGAATGTCTGAGCTGCACTAATTTCAAGTTGATAAATTTACAATGTAATCTGGCTAAAAAATTACATTTCCTGCAACAACCTAGAAGATTTAGCCAAAAATTCTTGTGTGACGTTTTTGCATAAAATTTGAACGCATACGAATACGAGTTTTAACGCAAAACTGTTACATTGCTTTGCTTTTTTTTCCTTTAAAAGCTCGTTTTATGTCAGTTTACAAATTTGAGTAAAATTCTCTAACTACTGTTTTGAGTTATCCAGCTAAATAAGAACTTCATCATTTCTTTTTAAGCATTTTGCCCATTATAAGGACAAACTCAATTAAAAACCAACCGAATTAAAGGCTCCTTTTTTCACTCCCACCCACTTTTCCCGGGATATCAACCTTGAATATCATTATATTTGACAGTTTAAATCAATATCAATTTATCTTAGAAGCGGTTTTTCGAAAAATTGCCATTTCCCATGTAATTTGACATTCTTGCGTTGAAACATCAACATAGAGACAACCACCGCGATGAAAGATTTGCATCAGATCAGAACAAAGTATACTTGTTTGTGTTTTTATTCGAAAGTTTACTTTAAAAGATGCAGTTTCCAGCAAAAAAGTGAAAATCATCCAAAAGTTACAGGGGACACTCTTGCGTAGAACGGCAGTATAGAGATGGAAAACTGAAAGTTTCAAATGGAGTTTACGTTCAATTTTGAATATTTTCATGTCGTAGTAAAATCGCTTGTTATTACCTATTACCTATTTTTCATTTTCAATATCAACGAGTTCTGTCAAAATTTTGCAACGTTGCCACCCAGATACCATTTTTCCGTCCAAAATCACCCTATCTCTCATCCGTCCCTGAAATTTTTACCGGAGACAGTCCCTGGAGTGTCAATTTGATACTCAAGACTGAAACAAAAATATCTCTCTTGTTTCACAACCGATTGTTACAAAATCAATAGTTTGGGAAACCTCGTAATGTAACTCAAATATGTTTCTCAAACAATGTTCACCTGCAACACGTTATTCAAAATCTAAGAAAAAATCCGATAAAAGACTGTAAAAGAGGATTGGAAAGTTGACGTAATTAACCCTCCAAAGCCGTTCGGGTCAATATGACCCGAAGCGCACATTTCAAACATCTTTATCATCATTCCAATATACTGATGAACTGGTAGTTTTGACAGACCAAGTATGTTCTATGAAAATAATGATCAAATTAACGCCAAAAAACTAAAATTTGAGTTTTTAAAATCGGTTCATTGAGAAATGAAATACAGCTAAGCAAAGCCAAAACTGGATGTCGTTTTTTTAAAGTAAGACTTTTTTCTACCGGAAGATCTGTCATAGCGGTAAAAACCTTCATTGGACCCCAACATATCTATACATTGTCGGATAGATGGATTCTTGACAATTTCAAACATCAATGAAAAAATTAAATACAGAAAAGCTGTCAGAAGTTATGAGTATTTTAAAAATAAAATTGATTTTTCGGACTTTTAACTTTCTGAACCAGTTTCTGAAAACCTGGTAATACATATCGACTTTATTTTGAAATGTTGAGTAATTAGAATAAATTAGCTACACAATGAATATAATATCATCAAAATCGGTTAACATTTACAGCCAGGAGAACGAAATCAAATTACAACTCATATTTCCCCGAAACGGATATTTAGCGAACGGCTTTGGAAGGTTAAGCACATTTTTGCATTTTTAGATTGTCAAAATACGTAACCCAGAGTTTTTGACGAATTTTCGAAAGTAGCAGCTTCTCAAATTTTTTGTTAATTTGCAATTTCTTAGATTTCCTTGCACTTAAATTCAACTTTGCACTGGACTTTGAGTTTATTAACTCAAGATTTCCGCAATAAATTTATTTCACCAGGAATTTCATAACGTGGTGTAATAACATTAGAGCTGCAATAATTTACAAAAATTGATTGGTTTTTCATCTGTGATTTTTGCCCAACAATGCACGAATAAAACGAAAAAAATAAAACTAATTATGTTTGTGACTATATGATTATTCAATTTTAAGTACCTTTACATCTATAGTTTTTGTAAGAAATCGAAACTTGTGAAAATTTGTTCTTAGCCTAAAAGGTGAGCTTAATTTTTATAATGAAATCTTCTGTCACAAAATATGGAATTCGCTTTCATCGATGGTTAAAATCTTCGAATTTGTTTATGAGTCTGGTAGGGCAAACTGATTTGATTTGTCAAGCATAAAATAAGTTTTTGTTAGGAGAGCCTTCAATTTTATTTTAAAGAAAACTTATTTTGTACTCAAATCATACAAGCTCAACCATCCAAACTCTTTTGCCTATTCAACGATCTTAACTTTTGATGAAAATAAATCAAATTAGCTAACTTAGCTTAGCTTGATTGACTACTCACATCCACCTTTAAACCATGGAACCCGAAATACTTCATCTTGAGTTTATTTATCATTAGGTGATTCTATTTTTGCTTCCACATTACTTTTAATGCATTTCGAGCTCCATTGTCGCAGGCGTGGCTCAGTAGAACGAATTCCACATCGCCAAAGGTTGCTCCTCCGATTGAACGAGGCCATCAGTTTTGCTCAAAGGTCAAAAGAATGGTGCTTGGGATTAGCAGCTCATCCTCAATGCAAAAAACAGATGCTCTCCCTTTAAACATCAATAATGGCGCCGGCCACGTCCTAGTAGTCAATGGATAGATTGGAAAAGGTAGAAAGGAATGAAAGATCAATTTTGTGTTTTAGGACCGAGGTTACCTCCCATAAGCTTTACATAAGGTGCGGAGATATTTTGATGCTGTCACAAATACATCAGTATCTTCAGACTGGTGTGCGTGCAATGCGGTCTGATTCGCATCAGTGACGTCATAAGAGTTGTTTGGGTTGCAATTACGGAAGAGTTTTTGATTTAGATAACTTTTGTTTAATGAAAAAATGACCAAGTGCTTCATAAAATCCTGCAAAATTTCGCAGGTCGACGCTAAGAAGCAAAATAGAGCAGTGAGTTTTCATCAGCCACCGAAGGAACCCGCGGTACGCAAAAAATGGCTCGAGTTCTGTGGCCGTAAGGATGGATCCGGCATATACGTGTGCTCCCAGCATTTCGAATTGACGGAGTTTGTCAATGTTTATATGGAAAACGCAAGGAAGGTTTTTATAAAATCTGGTAAGTATTTCTAACTTAGGCCATTATCGCAATATTCTTTATGATTCGTTTTTTCTCTCAGCTTTGCCATCCGTTCGTTGCCCTCCAACTGAGTCTGCTCGATCCATCAGAGCTAAAGTGAGGAACCGGAAGCAAGTGGTCGAAGAACTTCTACAGAGAAATGCAAACTTGGGGATCAGTTGAAGTCATCGCACTCGATTACAATATAGGATCTTCCAAGATGGTTATTCCACGACGACGGAACAATTCACGGTAAAAAAAAACGCGTTCTGTAACAACCGAATCACGCTGAAAAAAGCCAATCAATACTCATTTTGAGATGGGAAATTCACTCAACAAGGATATATGTTTCACCTTTTATACGAGCGTTCACTATTTTCAGTATTATAGTATGTTAATTTGACAACTTTTCTAGTAAACTGTATTACGCACTGCAGCCCCGATGATGTTATGCATCATCTCTGTAATACACACAATGTTTACGTTTTTTCGATCACCTACTGGGTTGCCAGGTGCCCAGATTTGTCTGTAAAACCAAGACTTTTGACCCTTCGTCCAGATATTGATCAGACACAGATTTTGCCCAGATTTTTGCTGAGAGTGCCCAGATTTTACAGATTTTCAAATTGAGTGATGAAACCAATATTTATACATCGGATTTGATCCGTAAGTGCCAGATTAGACTGAAATCTCGCTTGTATTCATTGGTATTTCACCAAGCATTCATTACCAATTCTTTTTTTAAATAAGATCAACATGGTACGTGGTAGGAAACAGTGTTCTCAGCTCGAAAATAACCTGAATACCACAGCACGTTACCCACCCCCCTCCCTCGCTCACACGCACCGTCAAATGTCTTGTTAAGTACCAAATTTGTGATCTTCCCTGTGCACAGACAAACACAGACTTTTTTTCAAAATTGCCCAGATTTTTTATCCTCAACACCTGGCATCCCTGATCACCTATACCACGGCAAACCGAGTTCATCCACACCTCTACATCTAGCTCATAGGGATACCTCTGCATCCTAGCAAAATAATTTAAAGTTGGAGTTTTGGGAGAAGAGGACATGAGCAGGATACACTTTTGACTAGTGTAATGATGTGAAAAACCAAATATTATACATTGTACTACGCTATCCTTCTTCCCTAACGACTCTCAAAAGTTTAAAAATGCATAATATTTTTATACATTAACTTCCATTATTGAAGAATTAAATTGAAGAAAAAAATGATATCAATGTCAAAAAAATCTTTTAATATAACGATAGTGACCGTCTTTCTTTTCTTTTACCTTCAACATACTAAATTTAATCTAAACATAAAAAAGTATGTATCAGATTAGTCCTTTTCAATTTTGTCGAAACTTATTTTACTTTTTTAAAATATTACTATTGTGTTACCAAAAAAGTTAATTATCCATTAAAGGTTTAGTCAAATTTCAAAATTATTGAATCCAGGATTTATGATCCTACAAAAATTGGAATTCCAACCAAAACTGCACCTTTTTGCCAATTTTCAACTTCCGAAAATACACATCAAAGCCGATGAATTCTGTAGTTTATTGAAAGTCAATTTCGTGACAGAAAAAGTGATGTACACAGAAAAAATTTTTGACTAATACGTGTAACTGAAAACTGCAACCTTTAAAATAAATCATCTGTAATTAACAAAACCTGTAATTTTAAATTGTTTTTCTTGAAAGTTAACGAAGTTTTATTTATTATTACAGCAAGTGTCCAGTAAAAAAGTTTTACACTAAAAATTAAATGTCACGTAATCATGTTTTCGACCTGTAAAATTACGGTAAATGTCCTGCTCCTTTTTGTTACAGGACATTTGCGTAATTTTACGGGAAATAATTTTTGCTGTGTAGATTAACAATATATGTATGTAACTGCATATAATAAATATTACGATCGATAATCAGAAATATAACTAAACGATTAACTCATACCGATTAACCCGACGAAAATGAAGTCAGAGTTTTCCATTAGAAGCTAAAATTGTATCACAATTTAGGAACTGTGATTTATCAAATTCTAACCTTACTCAAAGACTAAAAATTTAAAAAAAATACTTAGCTTTGTGCTATCAGGCTGATAGTATCAGGTTTTCAAATGAAGAGCATTCCTGGAGGGAAACCATCCGAGTCAGGAATCGGGAACCTAACTGGTAAGAATAATCAAGGATCGATCACACCAAATTCTTCCATCATTTCCTTGTTGAAAATATTGTAGGTTCAGCAGTCCATTCCCTTCGCTTGGTATCCTAGGTTCACAGAGCAGTTTGGGAAAACATTTGATCGAAAATTTCTGCAGCTCGCCCGTTTCGGGTATTATTTTTTCTCTACACCCACACGATTGTTCCTAAAAACTCTCGAAATTTTCGGAGCCTCTGTCAAACACCGGTTTGAAAATATTTGAAATATTTATATAGATACCGGCGTCCGATTATTACCCGTCGTAGGCAGTGACAATTGGGGCAGTTATTATAACTGCTTCAAATATGAGCATAATATCCAACATGAAATTTTAATAAAGCAGTTTATTCAAACAATGTTGATTTTTTTCATGAAATAAGCTTCTTATCTTAAAACTAAGGATTTTTCAAATTTGCTCAATCATTTTAATTTTCTGAAAATATATTAAGTGCTTCAGATTCAGATTTCAAGTTTTCATTACCCGCATTTTTTCCTACCCTAAATCCCTAAACCTAAAAAACAAAAGTTTTTTCACATTTTTCAGCTTCATTCAGTACTGTGAATTATTACAAACTATTTGAATATATACAAAATTCAATTTGCAATAATAAAACTGAAAACAACAGGTCATTTTTTTAAATCTAGTTCATTTTTTGAATAAATCTCTTAGAGGCCAATAAACGAGAATCTTTTTCGCAACAAATTCGGGGTTCATGCGGAAAAAGGTTATGAATCATAACTTATGATTTCAATATTTAAAAGCTTCACTGTGGCCGGCCCTATAGCTCTGCGCTAAGAAGAAAATTAATTTTGAAATCAATAAGAGCATTTACGAAAAGCAAAGCCAAAATGAGAATATGCTCAAAGTTTGGAACCAAACAAAAAAGGTACCGGTTTGGGTAGTTTATGAGAATTTTTGAAAGCATTGATAATATAACATAGAAAATAAGTAATTTACTACCGTGAGCGAAACAAGAATAGTACCACTATGTGTTTTGCTTGTTAAAATATAAATGATTGAAAATCACCAAATTTTTCTTCTACAATTTATTTTGAATTGTTTAACGGATAAATCAAGCATAAGTTTATTTTTTTTAGACTTAGCAATTGGCGTTGAGGACCAAAATATGAAAAAGGTTGAGATATAAGAATAGTACCACCTGTGTTTTTCAACAAAAACAAGATTATTTCTATTTTTCGCACCGTTGCGATAAAAATTAAATATTTAAAGTTATTTTGATGAAAATAAATCAAATTTAAATAAAAAGTAAGAATTGAAAAAAATTACGGATCTCTTGATGCAAACTTGAACCAAATTTATGATTTTAGTTTATATTAAAAATGTAAAACAATACATCTAGAAAATATAGAACTGTGTGCATTTTTTTAGGTGAGGATCAAGTACCGTAAAGCGGGGTAACATTGATCACCCCAGCTTTGATCATCATGAAATTTTTCCACATAATCATCAATAACTAAGTCTAAAGTTATAATATCCTAAAACTTTTTTCTATGTTTAAAAACCTACATGTTGGGTTCCAAATTGGGAAAACTTGGATTGTTTTCGAAAATTTCAAATGAAACTAGAATATTATTTCAAAATCTTTAAATATTTTTTTTTTCGAAAGCTCGCAAACTAACACTCTTCCTGATAAAATCAAAGCGTTTAGATGCAGCAGGTTGATTTATGTGACAGTTCAACTTTTTTCCTTAGTAAATTTACAGTTTTGGTGTAGTCTCTTTTTGTGTATTTTGAGGTAAATTATAGATATTTAAAGAATAGGAACGTTTTCCAAGTCTAGGACAAAATGCTAGAAACCCTATGAAACGGTAAAGTTTGTAGGGAAAAATTAAAGGGGAATAGTGCGAGGGCCTAGAGAATTGAATGAAGGCAAAATTTTTTTTTTGTAGTTAAAATTTAATAAGCAATTAAAAAAAAATAGCCCCTTATTTATACAGCATCATTGTCTACCTTCCGAATTAAATTTTTGTTCGGCCTCATCACACCAACTGCCTTAGTTTATCAATTACTAGCATTTCTAAATATTATTAAGGTGTTTTGTATCCTTTATGATCAGAAAACTCGTTAAAACCGTCAAAATAGAGACTGATCAATGTTACCCCAAAGCATCAAATTCTAAACAAAGACCAAATCGATTTTAAAATGAAATTTAAACTAGTCTAGCAAATTGTTGCAACCATATTTTACGTTCATAGGAGTCCAGTACTGGTTTTAAACATATTAAGCTTGCCACATTCCCCTTAACAGAAAAAATAATCGAGAAATATTGAAAAAAATGATCAATTTTTCCCCGTTTTACGGTAATCCTATTCTTATTCCGAACTTTTCATATTTTTGGTCCTCAACGCCAATTGCTTCATCCAAAAAAAGTAAACTTGTACTTGATTTATTCGCTAAACAATTTGAAACAAAATGGTACTTTTCCTGTTTCGCTCACTGTAAGTATGATTGAATAAATAATTCACAAGACCTTTTCACTGTTGCAAATTTAAAAAAAAAGGCCGAATCGTTGATCATCACATCAATTTTTTGATCACGCTTCATCTGATTGAGGTTACATCTAACCATTGATTTTTAAGTAAAGTGCCGTTTCATATTTTTTTCTGATTTGTTTACGAATAACCACAGAGAACAGACGTACAAGCTGACTTTTTCGGTGAGTGAAACGACTTTTTTTCAAATTTACATAACGTTTCGGGTTACATTTCTTCATCCATCATCAGATGTACCCCAGAGTAACCCGAAACGTTAGGTATAATTAAAAATTTAAAAAAGTTTTTTCACTCACCGAAAAAAGTCAATCAGTAAAAACCGTTTAAAAAGTACCGGTGATAAACTTTTGTTCATTCCTTAAATTTTTGCACTACTGAGGCAGTCGAAATAACTAACAGTTTTACAATAAGTTTTTGCACTTCTTGAACGGTTATCGTCAGAGGACAAATCGGCTGCATCCAGTTAATTAGAAACATTCTTACAGAAACATCAGACTTACCCATCAGATCTGATTCTTTAGACATCTCAAAGCGGCTTACTTTTGCATCCCATTCTCCAAAATTTAGCACTTCTAGCTTGAAGGAAAAACGATTAACTTTTAAGAATTTTTTTTTTCATTATGCAACCGGACGAAATTTTTTACAAAACTTTAACAGCAATTTCCTTGTAACATGCCAAACGGTTCATACGACCTGTTCAAAACCTACCACCATTTTTTCTGTTTGGTTTTGATAGTTCTCTTTGGTGTGTTTGGAGACATCTGGTGGCCCAGCCAAAAAAAAACAAAAATTAGTTCAAAACGATCGTTGGAAATTTTACACAAGTTTCGTGTGCTAGCTTGTACGTCTGTTCTCTGTAGAATAACTAATAACCAAAAAAAATCACAGAATTTTGAATCGGATACCATTCAACCGAATCGAGCATATTCCAAGCAAAAACCAACTTCGCAATTCTAATAATGAATGAGTTATACCGTACGTTTATCATAAGCTCAATAATGCATGAGCAATTTGGACATTTTATTATCTCAATTTGCAATGCATTTTACGATGCCCAGGCGCATGATAATGAATCACAAAGCTAGTGTCCATCAACTTTTCAGAGGAAGGTAGATATGCAAGCATGCACGAGAAAGGACCTATCCTGACCTGACCCAATGTCGTCATATATTTTGTGCAAATAAAACCATAAGCACACACATCCTGCCAGATTCGGCCATCCAGGGGTTTTTTTTTATCGCCACCCAACTTTACTCGTACCTAATCAACCCCACCGAGAGAGATGAAAGCACATGTAAAACCGACAAACTATTACATGTATAAAGATCAGTACAAACATAATCTCATCTCTCATCTGCTGCTTGCTTGCTTGCTTGCTTGCTACCGTGCTGAGGTGGCCCTTCCAGAAGAAGTCGGGGTCAGAATCCAGGTTTTTTGGCTTTGTTCTAACCGAAAGAACTATTTCGAGAATAATGGTTTTCATGAATATAGAAAGAGAGAGAGACACACAACTCCATCTCAGACAGGCAGGGGGCACCACTTTTAGCACCAGACAAATTGAATTAGGTTTATCGGTGCGACTCTTGGTTGAGTGGTTCAAAATGGTCTCCGATGTTGAGGTTTGGATTCAATATTAAGTTCCAGATAATAATTATTACTAAAACCTTTAAGATTTAATATTTCTTTTTTTTTATAAATTTTTTATCTAAACTTATCAAGAAGCTTAATGAAGTTACTTATCAGAGATTGGGTTCGTAAAGAAAACACAACATCTTACAGCACGATATCTGTGGTCTGATGTGAAGTTGCATATCCTGAACCAAACCACAATGAGATGAGATCATAAAATAAATGAAAATGTGCAGAGATTTTCCATAAACAACAAACCCTTCTCTTGCTGCCCAATTCCTGAGTGTGCCTCAGAGATTGAATGGATCGATGTGGCCAGAGCATTTATAGTAGGAAAAAAGACTACATATTCCATTCCGAAATGAGAAGCCGAATGCTGCAATCACTTGCATGTTATGCTGAACATGTGTGACTACTGGAAAACATCAATTTTCAGTTTGAGTTTGCGCTCGTCTTCCGAGCGATAAGGTCGTGTTTTTGATCTGGTATCGGAAGTCAATCAAAAGCTATTTCGTTTGCCGCGAAGTCCTCATTGTAAAAATGGGGCGCCGCGAGAATACCTTTCGCATTGATTTTGCGAACTTTCCAAAACCGCCGTCGTATGACGAAATTCACAAGTTCATCAAAAACCAACTTGAACTTACCCGCGAGAAAGTGCTGATGATCCAACCAAGCAAGCGCCTAGCTTGCGTGTTTGTTAAGGTCACTGACCTCGAAACGGCTGAACGTGTTGTAGAGCAGCACGACAACAAACATGAGTGCATCGTGGATGGCAAGCCTCAAAAGCTCCGCATCGTTATGGAAGACGGAGCCGTAGAGGTACGAATCTTCGATCTCTCTGAAGACGTTACTAACGAGCAGGTCGCTGACTTCTTGTCGTCGTATGGCGAAGTTCTCTCTGTTAGAGACCTACTGTGGGACGACAAGTTTCTGTTCGGGGGCACCTCGACCGGCATAAGAATTGCCAGAGTGATCGTTAACACCAACATTCCTTCGATTGTCACCATCAACGCTGAACAAGCTGCCGTAAGTTACAAATACCAACGGCAGACCTGCAAATATTGCGACGAATTTGTGCACAACGGGATACCCTGTGTACAAAACAAAAAGCTTTTAGTACAAAATTGGCCATCGATCTACACAAACCATCGTATGCCAATGTACTAACAAATCAACTAAACAAGCCTGCACCAGCACCACAAAAACCAACACTACTACCTTCCAAGGCACCACAAAACACACACCCAGCACCGGGATCCAGCTCCATGCATTCGCAAGGAAAACAGCTCGCTCGAGCACACCCATCAACCGAAACTTCTACTGTTTTGAGTAGAACTGCCTCAACAGAATCACTGTCCAAAACCAACATGCCTCCACCAACCCTTCCTCCGTTTGAACCGACGTCGAAAATAGCTGTAGCTGTTAACCGCAAACATCCCGATGGTACCGAAACCGACGACTCGACCACTTCGACAAGCAGCACACGTAGCCGCAGGCCACAAACGAAAAAAACACGACATGAAACTCCTAGCGATGTCGACGGAACCTTTGAGGTGGAGTAACCACTAAGATGGATTTGGTCAGCTATAACATCGCAACAATAAATATAAACACGATTACCAACACTACCAAAATTAATGCCCTTCGGACCTTCGCTCAAGTAACTGATTTGGATGTAATTTTCTTGCAAGAAGTTGAGAATGCGGAACTGATACTACCAGGATACACTATGCTAACCAACGTTGATCACACTCGAAGAGGAACAGCCATAGCCCTCAAAGATTACATCCGATTCTCACATGTAGAACGAAGCCTCGATACCCGACTTATTGCCGTACGCGTGAACAAAACAACACTGTGCAACGTATATGCCCCCTCAGGTTCTGGATTCCGTGCTGAGCGAGAGAGATTTTTCAACCACACCGTACCTTACTATCTCCGACACCGAACCGATCATACCATCCTTGCAGGGGACTTCAACAGTGTAATACGGCAAAGCGATTGTACAGGAACCAACACCAGTCCAGCTCTACAATCGGTTACACAACAACTACAGTTACAAGATGTTTGGGTGCAGCTTCGCTCGAGCGAAGCAGGCCACACGTACATCTCACACAATTCCTCGGCAACATTGGATCGCATCTACACTACTTCCAGCCTTCGTCCAAACCTACGCACAGTACAAACACTTGTGTGCTGTTTCTCCGATCACAAGGCAGTAACCGCACGCATATGTCTTCCCTCCATCGGCATGCCTCAAGGGCGTGGGTATTGGTCTCTCCGCCCACACCTTCTAACTACTGAAAACATAAAAGAACTTCGAAACCAATGGCAATTTTGGACCCGCCAACGTCGCAACTACAACTCCTGGCTCTCCTGGTGGATATCTTACGCTAAGCCCAAAACGAAAAAATTCTTCCGCTGGAAATCGAACATTGCATTCAATAATTTCTATCGTGAACAACAACGACTGTACACCCTCCTACAACAAGCTTATGATTCGTTTCTTCAAGATCCCACCGTGCTAACCACAATCAATAAAATAAAAGCCGAAATGCTCACTCATCAACGTCGTTTCTCAGGGATGTTCATGTGAATCAATGAAACACACGCAGCTGGTGAACCAATTTCAACCTACCACTTAGGAGAGAGGCGAAGAAGAAAAACGGTCATTAAAAAACTACGGGACGAATCAGGTCATGTCACGGAAGAACCTGTAGAAATACACGATCACCTGTTGGATTATTTCAAGACACTCTACGACGAAAATCAGCAAAACGACGGCCACGACGAAAACTTCATCTGCGAACGAGTTATCCCGGAAAGCAACGAAGCTAATCTTGTAAGTACCCACAAAATTAGCACTACCGAAATATGGAATGCAATTAAATCATCCGCTCCGAGGAAATCTCCTGGTCCTGATGGTCTGCCTAGAGAATTCTATTTGCATGCCTGTTGAGGTAGGAAAGGTATTTTCGGTTCCGTTTTTTGAGCAACTCCGATCGACGGTAATAATGCTAAAAACTATATTATAAAGGATAAGTTCATAATGTTCTATGAGCTGGTTACAATTTAAGGACTTACATTTCTGGTATCCTAACCTTGCTTATCCCTAACCTCCAACAACTCAAAAATCCTTCTGGATGTATATTTGTTATCTAAATCGCGGAAGTGGGGTTTTATTAGAACTAGTGGTAAATAAACGTTTATTGATACCTACTGGGTGATGTATATTTAACTCGAATCTGCTAACCGGTTCGTAAAAAAGATGAATCGAAATAATTCGCGTGGCTGACCTGCCAACAATTCGGTGTTAAGTGATATCTGTCAATTCATCACGTCGCAAACTGTCATCACCGCCAGTGCGGTAGAAAATATTCTTTTTAGGAAGGTCGTCTAAAGACCGTTCATGGAGTCCGCAACATCCCCCCGACCGTAAGAAAGGTCAGAGAAGCTCTTCGAGGATCTTTCCTTACCGGGATCTATATCTAGGCGTGCAATCTTGGATACTGGTCTTTGTAAGATTCCCCTGTCCGTCTGTACGGAAGCCCTCCGACGTCGCCCATCTTTGGAATCCGCCACACGAATCACCCGACCTCGAATCCACCCGTTTCTCTCCGTTTCATTAACAATCATCACTAAATCTCCTACCTCAATCGGTGGAGTATCCCGGAACCACTTAGTACGCCGTGCAATGCTAGGTAGGTATTCTTTTACCCATCTCTTCCAAAAATTATCAACTGCTACATTCAAATGATTCCAATTATCCCGGTGGGCTAATCGCTCATCTCCTAATGGTCTCGATGGTTGAGAAACACCGCTGGAGCTTAGCTTCATAAAGTGGTTCGGCGTCAGAGCTTCGCTTGTTTCGTCGTCTATCGGAATGAAGGTCAACGGTCGGGTATTTACTACTCCTTCAGCTTCACGAACTATGGTGATAAAGGTTTCCTCGTCCGGCGTCTTGGTGGTCAGCATGGCGGCCATAGCAGTCTTCACGGATCGCACGAGTCGTTCCCACGCTCCACCCATGTGAGGAGCTGCGGGTGGGTTGAAGATCCATTTTGTAGAGCTGTTGGTAAAACTTTCAGAAATATCACCGTGATCTATCGCTTTCTGTAACTCATTGGCAGATCCCACAAAATTTGTCCCGTTGTCGCTGTAGATCTCCTGCGGTGAGCCATGTCGACTGATGAAACGTCGTATCGCCATTTTACACGACTCGGTGCTTAGCGAATGTACAACTTCCAAACATACTGCTCTGATCGTCAGGCATGTAAAAAGGGCAACCCATCTTTTTGATACGCTTCTTCCAATTCGCACATTCATAGGACCAAAGTAATCCAACCCTACGAAGGTAAAGGGCCGTACAAATGCTTGAAGTCTTGCTTTTGGTAGAGGTGCCATTCGAGGCATTGCGATCTGTGGTTTCCGAACTTTGCACCAAAGGCATTCTTTCGAAACTTGTTTCACCAGGTTCCGAAGATTTCCGATGTGAAATCGTTGTCGTAGCTCGTTAACGACCATTTCTTTGTTTGCATGGAGAAATTTATCATGATAGTCCTCTACTATGAGTTGGGTCACTCGGTGTTGTTTAGGTAGGACTATCGGATATCGGGCGTCAAAGGACGCGTACGATGCAGCGACAATTCGGCTTTCTAGCCGTATGATATCATTTTGGTCCAAACACGGGGACAACTTGGCCAACGGACTGTTACCATCGTATTTTCGTATCTTACCCTGTGTTGCTTCCTTGAGCCAGCGGTATTCCACCGGATAGTACTCCTTCTGAACCCAACGAAGGACTGTCTGTTCAGCCTTCACTAGTTCCTCCTTCGTCAGCGGCCCATGGAGCCCATCAGGTAGGCCCTTCATCTTGCAGCGAAAATTGAAGCAAAACCGACGTACGAAGGCCACGGTGCGCCACAATCGTTTCCATTTCGAGAAGCTTATCCAATCGACCATTTGTTGTTTCTGGACCTCTTCATGCACTAAACACTCTTCCAATTCCTCTTCAGTTTCGACCTCAGTCACGGACTCTGCAGGCCAATCTCCTTCTTCGTGATACAAAAAGGATGGTCCTTGAAACCACCGAGAACTCGGAGTGAAGTCTAATCCACGGCCCCACTTCGTGGCGTCGTCGGCTACATTTTCTCTTGTCGGTACCCACCGCCAATCCTCAGCATTCGTGTTAGACAAAATCTCCCCAACTCTGCAGGCGACATATTGCCGGTAACGTCGAGAGTCTGAGCGAATCCAGGACAAAACAGTTCGTGAATCACTCCAAAATGTCGTGCTTTCGATGGTCAATCTATGCGTTTCCATTATACTTTTCTGTATTCGTACACCCTCCACCGCTGCCTGAAGTTCTAGGCGGGGTATAGATAAGGTTTTGAGGGGTGCGACTTTTGATTTCCCAGCTACAAGAGCACATCGAATCTCTCCACCAATCCTTACTCGAAAGTACGCCACGCATGCGTACGCAAGTTCGCTCGCGTCGCAGAAGACGTGCAGCTGAATGTTGCCTGTCTGTTTCGATTTCATTTTTCCGAAATAATGTCTGTCAATTCGAACGTTCTGCAAATCTCGGAAGTGTTCCGTCCACTCTAGCCATTTACGATGTATTTGATCTGGAATTCTCGTATCCCAATCCGTTTTAGCTCTCCACAGATCCTGTATGATTATCTTGCCATGGATGATGAAGAACGATAGAAAACCTAATGGGTCAAACAGCGACATTACAGTCCGTAAAATTTCGCGTTTAGTCGGATGAACACCTTCGCGCACGGGAACTGAACCAAAGATGAAAACGTCTTCAGTGGGTCGCCACAGCATTCCTAAAACCCGTTGGGTTGAATCTTTATCGGAAGGTAAAACCTTTACTTCGGCAGCTAACTCTGATCCGACAAGTTTCAGGAAGGCATCGGAGTTTGAGAGCCAGTTATGAATTTGGAAACCGCCTTTTTTATGCACATACTCTACTGCGCTGGCCAATTTGGCAGCCTCCTCTGTCGTATCCGCGCTGTCCATCCAATCGTCGACGTAGTGATGCTCGATAATCGCTTCCGCCGCTTGGGGATACTCACGTGCATGTTCTCTCGCATTTAAGTTCTTCACGAATTGTACAGAGCTCGGTGAACATGCGGATCCAAAGGTCGCCACGCTCATTATATAAGTTTTTACAGGTTCACTCGGGTCGTCCCTCCATAATATGCGCTGAGAGTTACAATCAGCTTTCCGAATTTTCACTTGGTGGAACATCTCGCGCAGATCGGCGCATATAGCTATGGCCTTCTCTCTAAATCCGAACAATATCCGTGGGAGGGATGTTAACATATCTGGTCCAGGTATCAACATAGTGTTCAGCGATATGCCATCCACTTTCGCCGCTGCGTCGCAAAATATGCGAATCTTAGATGGTTTTTTAGGGTTAAGTGCCACACCTAACGGTAAGTACCATATCCTTCTTGGATCGATGTTGGTGAGCTCCTCTTCCGTGGCTAGATGAATATAACCTTTGTTGACGTACTCAACCATTTGTCTTCTGACACTATCACCTATCTCCAAACTCCGCTTCATGCGCCTCTCTAGACACAAAAGTCGTCGCTCCGCCATAAGTCGGCTGTCGGGGAACTCGAAATCGTCGAATCTCCACAGGAGTCCAGTCTCAAATCGTTCACCCACGCGCTTTGTGGTAGCCTTCAGGATCTCATACGCTCGTTCATCTTCCACAGATAAGGGACTGTCCACCTTCTGCCAGCTCCTACTTTCGTCATGGAAATGTTTCTTCACAAGATCGTGGAGTTCCCGGTCGCACGCACATTCGTGAACGTGTAAACTGGACTGCAGTTTTCCTCTACCTGAAGCTCCGTATATTGACCAGCCTAAACGACATTTAGCTGCTATTGGAGTTCCTGGTGCCCCTTCTCGAATTTTCTGAGTTACAGTCACGAACGCGTTATCGTTTCCTAAAAGGATCGTCGGTCGAATATCCTCGTAGCTACTTATCGGCAGGCCCTGAAGGTGCGGGAACTGGGCGGCCAACTCTGCAATGCGTATCGTTTGGCGGGGCAAATCTAAAGTTCCCACAGTACGAGCCTTGATCGTGAATTTCTGCTGCTTTGTGGACCCTTTCACTTGGATCGATACACGTCGTGATTTTTCTTCGTTTCTTGTCACACCTGCGGTCCACTGTAAGCAGAGAGGTACAGTTTCTCCTTCGATGTCCAATTTCCGTATAACCTCCTCCTCTACCAATGTCGCTGATGAACCGTTGTCTACAAATGCGTAAACCTCAACTGGCTCCCCTCGCCCGAAAAGCGTTACCGGTAAAATCCTGTAGAAGGTTGAGCGGCCACCGTGATGATGGTTGGTGACAGCCTCCGTCTCCACCATCGCTTCTGCGCGAGCCTCGGATCGAGCATGTAGCAAAATATGGTGTTTCCACCTACATCCTTCGATTTCACAAAGCTTTGTTGATTTGCAAGGCCTCCGCCCGTGACACCCTAGACATATACAGCAAACCCTTAGTTCTCGAACTTTTTGCCATCGGTCGTCAACTGCTAACTTCTGGAAATCCGGACACTCTTTCAAGCGATGATCTGGTTTCTGGCATATAAGGCACTTGGGTTGGTATTTCAAGGACGGTTTCTTCTGAACCCCTGTTGGTGTACTTCCTTCGTCGCTGATCGTATCCAGTCCTACTTCGTACGACGTTTCCTCGGTAACATGAGCCCCACAGAAGTTATTTTGGTTTCGACCGCCTCGTTTAGTTTCAAACGAATCGATTCGTAAAGTAAGGTCCGAAGCAGCCGATGATATGATTGACATATACGAGGCGAATCCCTGTATATCCTTTCTGGAACTCCGTTGTCTGTATATTGCCCAATCTAGTTGTAAATGGTAAGGCAGTTTGTTCACCAATTCGACTAAGAGTGACGGGTTGTTAAGGTGAGCTTCCTGATCGGTCGCTATGAGGACCGCACAAAGGTTTTTGACAACTATCCCAAAGGTAACCAAGGTGTCAAATTTATCGGGTTTAGGAGCCGGAACAGATCTCACTTTGTGCAATAAGGTGTGCACCAACAACTCAGGCCTCCCGTATATTGTTTCCAAGGTATCCAGCGCACTAGGAACACCTGCCGGTACGAGAAGCTCGCCGCGAACCGCTTCCTTCGCTGGGCCCGTAAGACTGCGTTGCAATCGCATGAAATTTTCTTCCTCTGAAAACCCACAGGCTTTGGTAGTAGTTCGATACGTCGATATAAACACCGGCCAGTCGTCGGGACAACCCGAGAACTGCGGGAGATCCTTGAGTACTTGTCTCGCAGCTAATTGTTGAGTGGTAGGTCCAAGTCTTCTCCGTTGTTCTTGAGGCTCCTCTCTATCGAATTCATTGGAATCAAGATCCGCACGAATGAATCCCGTTGTATAATCGTCGTTTCCATTCCAGCGTCCGCTTAGAAGGAAGCCAGAAGGATCCTCGGCTCCATCGGGCCGTTTTTCATAGCGTCCATTGTTTCTCACTCTTTCACCTCTGCAGTTAAAACCCACTTCATCACTATGGTTCTTACGAATCACCACGTTTGGCTGTTCACGCGTCGTCGCGTTGACCTCGCCCTCAGTACCCGGATGTACGGCAAAGGAATGAACTGGTTTATTTGGTTGCGAATTCGGGTTAGTATTGACTAGTTCGTTGGGAGATACGATAGTGTTATTTGCTCCGCGAATTGGCGAAATGTCGAAAGACATCAACTGTGCCTTAAAGGAATTTCCAGTGCCTTGGTTCACCTGGCCGGAACTTGACTTGGCCTCTACTAACTCTCTAGTTCTTTTGGGAATCGCTCCCGTCTTGCTAGCGACCTGATTCTCGCCTACTTCACTCTGTCTAGTCAACTTATTGATAACTGGCCTACCTTCAATGTTTCTTGCCGGAATACCTGTGTCCTTTAAACCTGTAGCAACTTGGGCCAAAGTTGAACTTGCCGTCATGGGCGCGCAACGCCACCGCTGTACTTTCTGTATACTGGTTGAAACAGATGACCGACTACTTCGAGCATCGTCCTCAATAATATCCGCTTCTAGGCAACGAAACCTCTCCTTGTGGTATTGTTCGTCCACCTCCAGTTGCCGCAGTTCTAACTCAACGTCACGGGCTCGACGTTCCAAATCTAGCTGTTTCTTTTTCAGCTCTCGCTCCGCCTCGAGTCTCTCGAGAGTCAACTTGGTTCTGGTACGGGAGATTGAGGTGGTAGAACCTACCACCGATATTGCTGCTGGTCCTTGAGAATGTTCAGTAACTTCGGCCTGGCGAACGGTATCTTCCGGCATCGCCGTAGCAGTATCTTCAGGAACGGGCTGGCAGTTCCGGCACACGAAACTTCGTTCACTTATGCTGCTGCTTACTCCAACGCAAGCGAAGTGCCACCAACTATCGCAACGGTCACATGCTACCATTTCTTCGGTATCTTTCTCTTTGCAAGCCTGGCAATTGTACCCTTCACGGGCCGGCACCTTTTTGCTCGATAACATCGTTCAGAAATTTTTTAGTTTGTTGAGGTAGGAAAGGTATTTTCGGTTCCGTTTTTTGAGCAACTCCGATCGACGGTAATAATGCTAAAAACTATATTATAAAGGATAAGTTCATAATGTTCTATGAGCTGGTTACAATTTAAGGACTTACATTTCTGGTATCCTAACCTTGCTTATCCCTAACCTCCAACAACTCAAAAATCCTTCTGGATGTATATTTGTTATCTAAATCGCGGAAGTGGGGTTTTATTAGAACTAGTGGTAAATAAACGTTTATTGATACCTACTGGGTGATGTATATTTAACTCGAATCTGCTAACCGGTTCGTAAAAAAGATGAATCGAAATAATTCGCGTGGCTGACCTGCCAACAATTCGGTGTTAAGTGATATCTGTCAATTCATCACGTCGCAAACTGTCATCACCGCCAGTGCGGTAGAAAATATTCTTTTTAGGAAGGTCGTCTAAAGACCGTTCATGGAGTCCGCAACAATGCCTTTGATGTTCTCCACCGGGAGTTGAACCTAATACTAAACGAAGCCCTAACTGGAACAATGCCACCAGAATTTTTAGATGGTGTTATAGTCTTAGTCAAAAAAAAGAACAGTGATGACACAGCACATGCATACACTGCAAAAAATCTACACATTAGCGGTATGTGTCAACCTATATAGATTTTTGCAATTTGACTCCCATTTGAAAAGTATATGTCGGCATTTCATAATCATATGTGACACATAAAAGTTACAAAATTCCACACATAGTTGTTATAAGTGTACTACCCGCTTGGTAAACGCCTAAAAGTAGGCAATGATTTTTTTTGTGGGATATGCAGGCGTTTTAAAATCAACTGTGGTTTCGGAATATTTGGAATCATATATTTATTTAAACAATTTAAACAATGGTTATTTATTAAATCTAAATGTACTTAACTTTTGTTCATTTATTGTTGGATCATCGTCCGACTATTTCGTTCCGTGGTCCTGGACTAATGTCATCCGGCCCCTCCTATTAATGCTTGGCTTCATCTTAATAAAAAGTGGAATTGTCTGACCATGCATTATCCGACCTGTCTTCTGGAAGAGGGTGGAGTGTCTAAATGATAAAAAAAAACGTTTAGTACACGTACCGAAAAAAGAATTTTTACAAACTCACCATTAAATTATAGATCCAGATACGTAAAAAGCTGCTGATCGCTGCAATACTTGCTGCAATGGAGTTAATAAAACATAAATAATTATATTCCAACCATAAAATAATATTATTACAATTAGGGGAAAACTGTACAAGACGCACCAGCGGGGTAAGATGGCCCATGTCATTCTTTCTCAAATATACACTAACCTACGGCTTCGAATGATGTTTTTCTTCATTTTTATTGTAGCAAACAAGCTTTTTCATCATTCAATAGATGAAAAGTTCACAAAATCTACTTTATTTCTTAGAAACAGAGGAATTAATGGAATCAGCGAGAAACTTGTAATTTTTCATAAGTTACATATAAGGTTTTATGGTAAAACAGCCTGCGCAATCTGATCAAACTACAGTTTATCGTTTTACCACTCATGTGCACTTTCGGAAGACTATAATTATTTTGTTGTATTTTATTTACTTCCTACAAATTTTATCAAAAATCAATCATATGTAAATTGGGGCAGAATGCCACAAGACCACGTGTTCTACGCTCAAATTTTGAATGCTGTTAACTTTTGAGAAAACCCGAATATCAAAACAAAATGCCATTCTTTTTATTTGCTGACCCCCAAATTACGATAACAATGCATAATCATAACAAATTTCGTCCTTGTTCGAGTTAAAACGGTGCACCAATATTCGATTCGAAAAAATTATCGGCCGCCATGTTTGCCGCGATATCACTATACCAGTCAGAAAAAGTGAATTTCGTTGCCTACTTGAAGGCGTTTTATATATAAGGATATGCAAAAGTGTATTTTGAAAAGCGAAATTTTCAATGAGTTTAGCAATACTAAATGATTTTTAGCCATAAAATGGTAGTTTACAAAAATACGATGAACATGCAAATAAAAATTTGGTTTTTCAATAATTACATTCCGTAAAATCATTGTTCTATTTCTTACCACCCTTCCTGTTTGGTGCGTTCTGTCCACTAGTTTTGGCATTCTACCCCGCGGTTTGTTTTCTGGCTGTTTTAGTTTTTTTTTACAAAAATATAGTCAAAATCGAGTTTTTATCATATTTTTTCTTTTCGATAATACGTAAATTTCATCCTTGAACCGTCATCAACTTTCATTTTGGTTCTTAAAAGATTGCTATCGCTATAAATAGCAATTATGCTTAGCTGGTGCGTTTTGTACAGTTTTACCCTACTTACATAATAATGTTTGGTTCAACACAAATCCTAATTTTTCCTTCGTCAACATCACGTGTTTTTAACGAGGTAGCCATTTTGAATATGTGAAAACTTTCGAAGACGAAAATTATTGAATTTATGTGCAACAACATATAAACTTTATATGTTGAACATACAGTACCGTTCATAATTGTATAGAAATTGGAAGCACGCGCACTGCCACTTCGACTTTGAACTTCCATAACTTTTGACTCTGATGATATTTTTTGATCAAATTTTCTGCGTTAGATAGATCAACTATCACACTGTTATACCACAAAATTCGAGCTTTCTGGAGTTTGTGTGGCCTGAGATAAAGTACTTCTACGAAAATCGGACTTTTTGGACTTTTCTCATTCATACTGCAATATCTCAGGAACTAAACTACATTTTTTGTTAAAATTTTGCAGAGTGATTGTTGAAATATAAAGTAAGCATGTCTGAAGTTTTTGGAAAGTTTTATTGATGGGATCAAAAGTTACGGGTGGTACAATTTTTAAGGCATGAACCTAAAAATGCGATTTCTATAGAATTTTGGACGATTCATGAGAACATAATCGTTTCCACCCACAAATCAGTCAAAAAATGTCTGGCAAAAGCAATGATGAAATGAAAAAATGAAATTAAATAACTATTTGTGTTTTGAAATCAGAATCTCGCAATATTGTTTTGATTTTTTGGTTGAAATAGATTTACTGGTTGTTAAACATAAAATAGGAGTTTCCTATGAAAACAATCGTCTATAATTCTATAGAAATCGCATTTTTAGGTTCATGCCTGAAAAATTGTACCTCGTGTAACTTTTGTTCCCGTCGATAAAACTTTTCAAAAACTTCAGACATGATAGCTTTACATTTCAACAATCACTTTGCAAAATTTCAACAAAAAATATAGCGTAGTTTCTGAGATACTACAGTTTAAATGAGAAAAGTCCAAAAAGTCCGATTTTCGTAGAATTACTTTATCTCAGGCCACATCATATCAATCAAATAAAATCAATGTGTCATGCGGTTTTAAAGAGTTATGTGTGGGGGAAATATAGCTACTAAGTGTGGAATTTTTTGAGTGTACCGACCAATTTCTCTGCTAAACAACGACTATAAAATTTTTTCTCGCATCCTCAAACTTCGGATAGAGAATATTATGACACAAAACCAAATTCTCACGAGTAGTCAAAAATGCTCAAATCCTGGTCGCAACATTTTTCAAGCGACTCTGTCTATAAAAGATCGATTCTCACGGTGGAGTTGTGTTTTGATTGCGGCGTTTTTAATATTTTGACGAAAAAATCAAAAATTTTAATCTGTTTCGCGTTAATTTATATATTGTATGGTGTGATTATTACGTGATCTGTATATTGGACTGTGATAACAATAATTGCTCACGAATTGATAGTGAATTCCGGCAAAAAAGGCGAAAATGAGTGTGGCAGATGCTGCTCCTGATGGAGCAGCATCACAATCTGCAAGTGTACCTAACCTTCAAAACGGGTCAGGAAACTTGGATAAGGAAATGGATCAAATGGAAACCACGGATGTACAATCCAGAACCAGGAATGAACCGACGCGGGTGTTCATAAACTACCAGTATAAATCCGGTGATAGTCGTCCTTTTAGAGTGATGGTAGAAAATACGGATATTGAGAAAAGGAGAACCATTAACCGTTTGAAAGTAGGAGCCATGCTACACCAGAATGGATTTGACAAATCCATAGAAGACATCTGCAAAACTGGAAGACAGAAAGTAACAGTTTATGTCGGGAATTGGAAGGATGCCAACAGACTAGCTAATAGTCAAAATTTGCAGCTACAAGGATACAAAGCGTACGTTCCGAAGCAGTTTGTCACTGTTACTGGAGTAATTTCAGGGATCCCACCCGATATGGATGAACAAGATATCAAAAAGAATATCAGAAGCCGAGTTGAAATTGATTCTATTTTTAGATTACACCGTTTCATTGAGAAGAAAAAGGAACCGACGTACAAAATAGGAGTGGTGTTTAGGAGTAATGTTCTACCTACTGATATTAACATTTTTCTGTTATTTTCAGAGTACAGCCCTACATCAGAAAACCGGTAATATGCTACAAGTGTCTGAGATACAACCATGTATCAAAAAACTGCAAATCGAAGACTGGAAAATGCGCAAGCTGTGCAGAAGAACATCCTGTTGACATAACCTGTAAAACCGTGAAATGTTTCTACTGTGAAAGCAACGACCATAGAACGACAGACAAAACTTGTCCTCGTTGGAAAAAGGAAAGTAATATCCAAGCGACGATGGCCAAAAATGGAATGACTTACCAAGAAGCGAAACATACTTACATATTTCCAACTGAAAACCAATTCGACGTGTTAAGGAGTACCGAAGAATACCCAACTCCAGCTGAATCTTACTCGTATGTTGCAGGAAGAGCACCCAGATCCTATCAAAAAGAAAATTTACAACGAAATAACATAAATACCAACAATCGTTTCACAAAAGGGAAGGAAAGAAGAGAAGAAGAAGGAGAGTTAATGCCAGGAGTAGCTAAAGAGTTAGGGAAGAAGAGAAAAATGGAAGAAGATAGAGAAAAAATCAGAGGGACAGGTTTGAACAATCCCTACAGGACGGAAGAGGCAGAAAAAATAAGAAAACAGATAGAAGAAACTATAAAGAAACAAACACAAACAGAATGGAGGAAAGCAATGAAGGAAGTAAGTACCAGATTGGTTGAAATTTTGAAGCCGCACGGAGCACCTGGAGAAGAGCTTACAAATCAAATTATGGGAGAATTGATGAAGGCAGGTGAGTGGACCGGAAACAGTTCATGATGCAAAGTAACTTTAATATAATACAAACAAACATACAAAGTCTGAGGACAAATAAAAACGAGCTTGCTCATGAACTGTTTACTGAGAAATATGACGCAGCATTATTATCAGAAATCTGGGTCAAACCAGATCAAATAATGACTCACAGGTGGAATATACAAGGTTATCACCGTATATTATCACCAAGGTCTGATGGTTTCGGAGGTACTGGTATATATCTACGTTCTGACCTTACTTTTGAAAGACTGGTCTTAAGTTCATCCATGCAATTCGAAACGTTAGGTATAAAAATACATACCCTTGATCTTGTTCTTGTAGGAATTTACATCAACCCTAGAATTACATTACAAGAGTTAGAAAACGCTTTTACACTTTTACTTACCCAATTATCGACACACTCCAAGGTCTTTATAGGAGGAGATTTCAACAGCCACAATGAACTATGGGGTTGTTTAGATACCAATAATAAGGGCAATCTTATATATGATTCGATCATTAATACCAACTTTCTCATACTCAATAATGGACAATACACATTCATCCCAGCTATAGCAAATCAAAGACCCAGTGCTATTGACTTATCAATGTGCACCACAAACATGTTTAATGAAGCTAAATGGGAAGTATTACAAAAGAGCTTTGGTGGAAGCGGTCACCTTATGATAAAAGCACAACTTCAATTATCGTTTAAAACAAAAAAAAAGTGTTATTTTGATCGAACAAAAATCACCGAAGAAATATCGCAAATTAAACACTGGGAATTTGAAGAAATTAAAGACCTTGCAGTAATTACGAATCAGATAAGCAATAAACATAAGAAAATGAATTCATTTACACCAAAATATTACTGGAGTCCTGACCTTTCCCTATTATTGTTTATTGTTTATTGTTTATTGTTTATTATATTGGTATCATCTGACAAAGGTGGGTGTCTGAATGAATAAAACTTAAATCTAGGTTTACATAAATCGTTTTCTAGTTTCTAAGTCGTTCACTCATGCTATGCTCATTCCGTTGTTTGAAAGTTGCAATGGACACATTAAAATCGAATAGGGAATAATTACGGAGGAAGCATATTTTTGCGGCACGAAGGGGGTCGTTACTGCCATAGCGCGTACTTCGTGTTTCCAATGAGAGCCAGTCTCGATTACGAAGGGTTCGTTCTGGAGCATAAATGTTACAACGGGAAAGCAGCCAACAGCAGTCAATTTCATTTCTCAAGATCTTTGCCACGAACAGTGATCGACCAATGGAATGACGATCCGCCAGCGTATGGAGTCCAAGCAGAGCACATCGTTGTGGATAAGGCGGTAGATTTAACGGGTTTTCCCAAGGTAGTTCACGGAGAGCATACCGCACAAATCGCCGTTGAATTGCTTCGAAACGCGCAACCCACAAAGCCTCAAACGGCCACCATACCAGATTCGCAGATTCCAATATTGATCGAACCAGGCAGCAATATAAAGCTCGTAGGCAGACGGGATCGGTGAATTCTGTACTCAGGCGTATAATGAATCCCAGCATCCTGTTGGCCTTCTCGAGCACCACAGAGTAATGGGGCTTAAAAGTCATATGACGGTCCAATAAAACTCCAAGATCCTTTATCTGATCCACACGTTGCAGTGACTCACCCAGTATGCTGTATTCATATATGAATTGATGTTTCCTCCGACCGAATGTAATAACACAACACTTAGCAACGCTTAAAACCAGTAAATTATCAGCACACCAGTTCACAACCATGTCCAGGAAGCCTTGTAACTCGTAACAATCAGCTAAACTGTTTATGACCAAAAATATTTTTAGGTCATCCGCATACAGGAGAACTCCACAGCCAATCAGAAGCAAATTAATGTCATTACAAAACATTGTAAACAACAGAGGGCCCAAGTTGCTACCTTGTGGAACCCCAGACTTTGGAATAAAATCAGGAGATTCTGCAGAACCAATTCTGACAGCTAAACGGCGATTCGTAAGATAACTTTTTATCCAAGCACACAGTCGTTCAGAACATCCCAAACGTTGCAATTTTTTCAGGAGAATATCGTGATTCACTGAATCGAATGCAGCCGAAATATCAGTATAAATTGCATCAATTTGCTTTCCGCCATCCATTTGTGATATGCAATATGATGTAAAAACTGTCAAATTCGTGGTTACCGATCGTTTAGGGAAAAATCCGTGCTGATTTTCAGAGATCCAGTTCCGACAAGCTGAGAAAATTACATCGTTTACGATCCTCTCTAATACCTTCGAACAGGCAGCTAGTGATGTGACACCACGGTAGTTGAGAATATTTTGCTTATCACCTTTTTTATAGACTGGGCTCATAAACGATCTTTTCCAGAGGTCGGGGAATTTTTGCTGTTCTAGGGACCGGTTAAAGATGTGAGTAAGTGGTTTCACTAAAAGAGTACGACACTTCTTAAGAACGCACGCCGGAATTCCATCCTGTCCGGCTGATGTAGTATACTTCAGTTTACCAATGGCTTCAAGAACCATTTCCTCGCTTATAGAAAAAACATCCAGATTCAACACATCTATGGGTAACCGTGTGACGGCTGCGAAAATTTGATCAGCAGTTGGCGATAGATCAGAGAAAACACTGGAGAAGTGCATCGCGAAGAGGTTACATTTTTCGGCAGAAGACGTTGCAATTCTATCATTTAGTTGGAGTACCGCAGGCAGACCGGATTCCTTCCGTTTTGAGTTGACAAATTTCCAGAACTTTTTCGGATTGCGGCGAAGCTCCCTTTGCGTACGAGCAACATAGCGTCGATAGCAAAAACGGTTGAAACTGCGATATTTTCGTGTAGCAATGTTCAATTTCATTTTAGTGAAAGGGCACCTGGAGCTAGTGAACTTTCTAAGTAATTTAGAACGTAACTGTTTTAACCGCTTTAGGCGTCCATTACTCCAGGGAGGTCTAAGAGGAGGTCGCACCAAGGGTACTGAGTTGTTAAAAACATCATCCAAAATTGAGCTAAATACTCTCACGGCAATATCAACGTCCGTACAATTGAGGAAATCCGTCCAATTGATTTCAGAAAGGACTCGATTCATCGTGTCAAAATCTGCGCGATTGAAGTTGCGAGCTGAAGTATCGAACGCCTCATCAAAAACGATAGGGTTTGGAAAAGAGATATCAAAATTGAACGGAGGATGGTACGTGTCAATCGGAACAACGGCATCGATGGCCTCAGTGACCGTGCCTATTGAGATAGAATCGTCCGTAAAAACCAAGTCCAGCGTTCGGTTTTGAGAATTGCGTAGAGAGTTTCTTTGATCCATTCCATTCAGTTGCATTCCATCCAAAAGTGATGCACTAGCCGATGTTAATACTGAAGTAGAGTCTATCACCATACTGTTACTGTCACCACGAATCCACGTCAATTGCGGTTGGTTGAAGTCACCAAGAAGAATAACGCTGCACGAAGGATGTTGCAATCTAACTTCAGATAAGCCATCAACATGCTGATCGATAATTGATCCATCTTGACTTTTTTCCGGTGGAATATATGCTGTACCAATTAAAAACGAACTATGAGCATGAGAAACTTTCACCCACAAGGCTTCTATGCAATTGGTATTAATCAAAGTAACCAATGATGCGCTGAACTTGTTTAACACCGCTATAAGTACTCCGCCACCCCTGCTACGACGACTATTGACACTACTTCTGTCACAACGAAATACATTATAATCTGAGCCGAACAGCTGACTAGACGGTACTGAAGAATCGAGCCAGGTTTCGGTGAATGAGTAGATTTCGTAGCCGAGCTCTGATGTAGCAACGAAGCACTCACAAATCTTTGATTTCAAACCACGCACGTTCTGGTAATACAGGCGCAGCGCGTCAGATGAATTGGATGCGTCAATTGGGCGTGTTTTGCGATGGTCAATAGGGCGAGAGCTGCAAATTGAGGGGCAGTCATTGAACGCAGCGGGAAAAGAAGAAGGGTACTTGCCTGAAAGCACAGGCTGGAGAACCCCGTTGCCTTCTTCGAACACAGGGCCGGGACGACTGTTGACGCTGGCTGGAAACTGCGCGACTGTGACGAAGGGCTTGGGGGCCTCCATTGTGCTAAGTTCGTTGCATCCCGGTGATCCAATCAGCAAATTTTCAGCAAAATTTCCATTTGGGCAAACATCCAACTTATCGAAAGGTACTGTCGAACTCGACGCACACGGTTCGGGACTAGAAGGCAGAGGTGTGTGACTAGATGGAATACATAAAACCGAAGGATACTTGCCATTAAATGGCAATTGGAAGCCTCCCCCAGAACCACCTGACCGATAAACGGGACGACTTGAAGCAGGAACAGTCAGTCGTTGGTGGTCCGGGTAAAGAACTTCCCAATTGCTTTGAGTGGTGCGTCCCGAATTCCAGTTAAAAAACGCCGAGTTAGCATCGATATCTGAACAGCTGTTAGCGGTAGGCTGCAGTATAAGGCTGGCATCAGCTCCGAAGCGTGCATCATTAGGTATGAAAAACGCACAATCCGAGGCACATGTGAAGCTGGAAGGCATAAACGCGTCACTGGGAGAAAACTTTGAAACAGATGTATACTTGCCATAGCATGGCAATTGGAAGCCTCCCTCTGAACCACCTGACCGATTAACGGGACGACTTGCAGCAGGAACAGTCGGTCGTTGGTGGCCAGAGTAGAGAACTTCCGAATTGGCATGAATGATGCGTCCCGGAATCAAAATAAGGTTTTCTGATGGCTGGTTACTGTTATTGTTGAGGACCGCGAAACTGCTTCGAGCTGTAATCCACGAATTCCCGGAAATACAATCCTTTTGGCCAAGAATCAGGATTCAATGCTTTTGATTTTAGATCCGGTGATAGGCCGACTTTAAATGATATAAAACGGTAGTTGCTAATATCATTTCCTTTGGGAACCAGTTTAACAACATTCGCATCCTCCACACCAAGGTTGGCATGGACCATTGCCTTGACAGCATCTTCAGTGACGTCAGGTTTGATGCGTGACAAGTAAATCCAGAGCAACTTGGGGTTTTCGTCATCACAAAGTGGAACGGATACTAAATCGTTTGAAGCATTTCTGGACCCAAGTTGACACGGCTCAGTCGAAACAGCATCAGGGACCCGAATTCGCTTCATTGGACGCCTTAGCTCAATGGGCGTGGACGTGGGCGTTGACTTATTCCACAGAGGGGTACGGATCGGTTTCGGAGCAAGCTGCTTAATGTCTGAACGCAACTCGGTTATTGCGTTTGTGAGTTGCGCAATTGCGTTTGTTTCAGCAGAAGCATTAAATGCCATCGAACGGAAACTAGGATTTGAAATAATCGCTGCACAGTCATCACAGAACCAGAAAACATTATTGGACGTAGTATCAATTTGTCTGGCCAAACTTTTAGACAATCCAGTGCACGCGATGTGGAATCGCTTGCTGCAGACTCCTTTGCAAGCGATTTGCTCGATACCAGTGATAGCTTCACGGCAAGTCGAGCAGTGCTGTTCCATTGCGCCTTCAGTTATGCAATTGACTTCGCAGAAAGAAACTGATGGTTCCACAAAATTTCCGGCAGATGTCGCTTCAATCGGAAAAATCGAGCTGGGGTGTTTACACTAATGTTCTTTGTAAACAAACGGTACTTTCAATAACCGAAACTTTAGCACGATTTATCACTATTTTTCTTCCTTTCAGCACATGTACTCGAATTGCTTCGAGTTTTATGGGGGTTTCTCGTGACGAAGGAATCGAACGACCGAATTTAAAGCAGCAGAAAAAACATAAAAACGGGTGATTTAAAGCTGTCGAATTATCTTATGCTTTACATTCACAGAGACACATATGCAACCCCTGAGTCCTGTTGAGAATCCCAAAAATAATCCCATATTAAATAACAAAGACACAGCTGAAAAATTCCTTACAAAAAACTTTGGAGTACAAGAAATTAAACAACGTCTTTCGCCTGACATAAATACTCGACAAAGAATAATAACTTTTGAGTCCTGGAAGGCAATTATCAATAAGAAATCTATTAGATCAGCACCAGGAATAGACTCCATAAATTATGGTATGCTTAAAAGTATGGATCTTAATACTGTTTCAAAAATAATAGATTTATTGAACGAAATGTGGCTTAGTGGAAACTTACAAGATCATTTAAAAGAAATAAAGATTATACCAGTACTAAAACCAAACAAACCTCCGGAACAGATTGAATCGAGTAGACCTATTGCTCTTCTTTCAACTATCACCAAAACTATAAATGCAGCGGTTCTTGAAGATGTTAACCTTACCTGTTCAAATAACAATATTCTACCTGATTTCTCATTTGGATTCCGTAAAGGCATGTCAACGGAACATTGTGTGACTTTTGCAACAAACTTTATAATGTCATCCAGAAGAGAAGGATTTGTAACAATTGGAGTATTTTTTTATTTCTCAAATGCATTTAATAGTGTAAATGTGGATAAACTGAGAATCATAATGCTGAATTATGGATTCCGAAAAGATACCATAACGTGGATCTTCAATTTTCTTATAAATAGAAAAATGATCATCTACACAGATCAAGGAAAAGTAGAACACATAACAAGCTGCGGAGTTCCACAAGGTGATGTTCTTTCGCCTATCCTTTTCAATATCTACACTTCTTCTCTTCACAATACAAACCTCGACCGGGACACCATAACTCTTCAGTTTGCGGACGATTTCCTGAAAATTGTAAGAGCAAAAACTTTAGAAAAGGCTGTTAAAAAATGCAACTGGAAATAAACGATTTCACAGCAAAAGCTGAGGAGCTTGGATTGATACTAAATTGTTCAAAAACAAAGGCGATGCTCTTCAAAGATTCAAATAAAACTCTCGCTCTCTCTCTTGGAGGCGAAATATTAGAAACGGTTAAAAACTACAAATATTTAGGTATCACTCTGGACCAAACACTAAGATATGGCCTACATGTAAAAAATTTAAAAAATACATTTATGGACAGGATGAACATGTTGAAAATTATTGGAGGAATAAAATATGGAGGTACACCAAAAGTCATGGTAATGTACCACAAAGCACTCTTCGGAAATTATCTGAACTATGGTGCCATTCTTTACGGAAATGCTGCAAAAAAATATAGTGACATGTTGGAGACTACCAACCGACAAGGACTTCGGGTAGCAACGGGTTGCACAAAAACAACTCCCATTAACACATTGGCAGCACTGAGCGGGGAAGGACCTCTAACGTTGAAACGCGAATTTATTACAAAAAATAGAATTGCTTTTCACATTTACAGGAACGATTTGATTGCTCAACAATTACAGTCTTTGAACCTGAATCAACTGAAACAAGAAAGGCAGTACTCATTCATTGAAGGAGTATACATAAAAAACGTCAACACATTCAAAAAACTTTATGTTCAGACTAAATCTTGTAGCATATTCAATTTTACGGTTAATGAGCAAATAATAGGGTCAACTCAAAAAAAGAAATTAACATCTCCTATAGTTCTAAAAAAAACTCACTCAAGAAATGATTCAAACAAATTATTGCATGTACGAACAATGGTATACGGATGCTTCCAAATCTGGCTCAAATTGCGGACTTGGTATTTACGATGCCTCCACAGACGAAAGTATAAGCCTAGCTTTAGCGCACGAAGTGAGCATTGCTTCTGCAGAACTACTGGCAATACGAGTTGCATTAGAACACGTACAAGTGAACGATTCGCGAAGAATTGTTATTTTCACAGACTCCCAAGCGGCATGCAAAATTCTAAAAAGGGATCGAAAGAACAAAACGTTCGATAAAGTAACTCACGACATTTGTTCTCTAGGAACACAAAATCGTGCAACTATACAATGGTTACCTTCTCATGTTGGAATCAGAGGAAATGAAAATGCTGACCAACTAGCGAAACTCGGACTCGAAAGTTCAGCAATCCTAGAAAACAAACTTCGATTAGATGATGCGATTCGATACTATAAAAAGACACTTATAGACGATACAAATAAGTGGTATAAGGATTTGGCAACAATCAATCAAAAAGGATTGAAATTTTATAAATTCCAAGAGAATTTTAATTTCAAACCGTGGTACTGGAGTTCTGAAATGAATAACAGACAAATTCGAACAGCAAATCGACTCACCATACTACCTGGGACTCTTGCACATTCGAGAATCAAAAACTTGCGAATTATGTACAGAAAATTTTACGACCGAACATGCACTGTTTCACTGTATACAATACAATCATATTCGTAACCACTACGACTGGGAAAGATGTAATAATCTATTCGATCTGATAAAAAACTTCGATGAATCAAGGATCAAGGAAGTCATAAGCTTCCTAGAAAAAGCAAGATTTTCAATTTAATGAAAAATCGCTCGTATTAGACACACTTTGTCTTCGAATAATCAAATAGATTCAACCTGATTCGACCTATACTCGTGCAGTGGTTATATAGAGTATAACACTCTAGGCCAAAATCATCAAATCCATACATACATACATATAAAAGATCGTATCGCCTCTTTTATCGAACATAAACAGAGAGGCAAGCTAATATCTTTCGACTTATACCGTATTTTTTTTCACCTGGAGGCAAACTAGAGGCAACCTAGGTTCGCTGTAACTGCTGTCATCGTGCTCATTTATTGCTCGAGAGGCAACCTAGGTTCGCTCGAAAAACGGACGGAGTCGCCCTGAGAAAAAAGTCAGTTTTGCGAGAAGTTCACCAATACTCTCAACGTTGTTGTCAAAACATTAAACAGCTGTTTTTGGCTGAAAACAAAACAGTTGAAATAATGAACGGGCAAATGATTATTGCCGCGATTTTGAACCTCTCAGCCAAGCAAAATCGTACTATCTGCAGTCCAGTGCAATCCGGACACGAAAAACGGCAATCCGGATGTGAAGAACCGAATGAAGAAATCCAGAAGGGAGAACAAAATGACAGCTGCATGTAAACATTGCGCTCGTTCTCACGCACACCTACGTATGGAATAACTCGAAACCCGAAACTTGCTTTTTTATTCTGACGGTTCCAGAGCCAAATCCGGAATCAAAAAAAAATACGCCATTAGAATCAGCGTTCGATCGGGTGTCTCACCAATACCTTTATAACACCATGTGCTCACTCGGGTTCAATCGTGGTCTTGTCGACCTACTCTCCCGAATTTCTGAACTATCTTCATCACGACTTCTTGTAAACGGAAGACTATCGCCTCCCTTTCGCATTGGCAGATCGGTACGTCAGGGAGATCTGCTCTCGATGCACCTCTTTGTTTTATACCTGCATCCTCTACTTAGACAGATTGAGAGAGTTTGTGGTCAGGACCTCGTAGTCGCTTATGCCGATGATGTTACTATCTTGGTTAGATCATCAGAACAAGTCGAAATGATCAGTGAGCTGTTTAACAATTTCGGAAATGTATCAGGAGCCAAACTGAATCGGAGTAAAACTGTTGCTATTGATGTAGGGCATATAAACAACAATCCAATAAAGCTTAGTTCTTTTAGAAATGGGACAGTTACGAATGCGTGTATCTCAAAAACCGTTCATTTGATCGAAATACTTTCTATGGTAGAAATGAAGGTAATCTTATGGTAATTCAAGAAAAAATTTGAAAAAAATAATTTATCGTTTTTTTGTAAGAAAAATGTCTACTTTATTCTTGGTGTCTCCCATCGACCGGCGCACACTTTTTTCAGCCATGATATTGTTCAGTTTTTTCAACTTTTACTTCGTCCAATTTGTATTCTAGGTGGATGCATCCTCCTCGTTCAATTTCTACTTCTTTTTAGTCCAATACTTCTCTTTTTAAGAAATTAAAGGCAATTTTGTGAATAAAGCTGTTTCAAAATCAACAAAACTTGATTACTTTTGAGCCACTTAAAAGCGTTTTAAATGAAATTTCTGTTGGCAAAATCTGACAATAACGAAGCAAAACCATCATGAGATTAATATTAAAGTATATAATCGGTTAGTATAGATCGTAGGTTGCGAAGGGTACATCAAAGATTACTCTTTCTAGGCTTTTAGAAACAGTAAAAATCAATGTTTTCGTTTTGAAAATTGTGGTTTTTTTTTTCAAAGGAGCAGAATCTTGGCAAATCATTATATTTTAAACAAAACAACCAGCAAATACATACTTTAATATGCTAGGGACCTTACCACGAGCAGACATGTTATGGGATTCAAACTCTAGAATTTATTTGATATTGGTTTTTTCACAAGTTTTGTGGTCCATCAGAAATCACCAGTCCCATTATCTCAGAACCAGCTTACAAACTCTGGAACCAGCAAAAATTTGTTGTTTGAGGCTAGGTTTGAATGACTCATAATTAGACAACACTGTCAGCTTATCAGAGAAAAAAAATTGTTGCAAATTTCATCGATCAACACATAGTTTTTCGTTTATTAAAAATTCAAAATTCTGGTCTGAGACTTGGCTTCCCTGATGACCCTTAACCGTAGTTGCCGATCATGTGCTTCACTACAATGCTTGATTTGAACTTTGTGAACATTGTTGACAGTGTTTGCATACTTTTCCAACACTCACACACAGTAATTCTTTGAATAATCAACGATTTTGTCAGCTATCAATTTGATAATCATGGTTTTTGAAGGAAACTGTGCAAGATAATTTTTTTCTTTTTCTCTTGCATCGTGAATATCTCAAAAACACATGAATTTAAAATTTTGAAAAAAATAGGTCGATTAGTAATTTTCACAGGCAACAAAATGCTGTCAAAATTTTGAATGTCCGATTACTAGTAAACGAGCTATTAGCAAAAGAAAGTGTCCCATTTCTAAAAGAACTAAGCTTTAGACGTTCCCTGGCTGCAAACGACTGATGTCATAAAAATTTTGGGTGTCTATTTCGCTAACTCGATACGGACAATGATTCGCAAGAACTGGGACACAGTGGTAACGAAGGTGGCTCAACATTTGTGGCTTCACTCTACGAGGTTGTTAACTCTGCATCAAAAGATTCATCTACTCAACACATACATCAATTCAAAGATATGGTTCCTTTCTTCAATCGTTCCTCCAAATGCTTATCATGTAGCAAAAGTTACAGCTACTAGTGGCAGTTACTTATGGCGTGGATATTGTGCTCGGGTCCCCATCCATCAACTCGCACAGTCAATCGGAAATGGTGGGTTAAATTTTCACTTACCAGCTATGAAAACCAAGTCGCTTTTAATCAACAGGCACATCATAGAACTCGACAGTATGCCTTTCTTCAAGTCTATGTTAGTGGAACGTATTCGACCAATCCCGTCTAGCCTCCCCGATGCACATGTAGTGTCGCAAGCTATCCAGAACCTACCAAGTAACATCCAACAAAACCCTTCGGCAAGACTTGTTTACGATTACCTTCTGTCTCAAACAGATCCACCAAAAGTAGAGCGAAACAACCCCACTGTAGAATGGAAAAAGGTTTGGAAGAACATTGCGTGTCGGAAACTCTCTTATACGCAGAGAGCAAAACTCTATCTGCTGACCAACGAAAAAGCTGAATGCCGCAAACTGCTGTTTGTTCTACGAAGAGCGGATGATGAGAGCTGCACACACTGTGGGGCGCAGACGGAAACCATATGTCACAAGTATAGTGAATGCAGCAGACTGAATCAAGCCTTCAATATGCTACAACTGAAACTGAATGAAGTCATCAACCATAGAAAACAATGGACAGCTACTACAACCAGTGTTGCCAAATATTAATCGGCAAAAAAGAACTAAAATATTGAATTATTTTTGCAAGTACATCACTTTCATTGATGATTGTAGTGGAATAATTAATACTCAAAGTTTAAATTTTCATTTGGAGCTAGAATAATGACCATGAAATGTGATTTTAAAACACTTACTAATAAATAAATTAAAAAAAAAAAATATTTTAGTTGAAATTTGCCCAATTTTCCGCAATGTGTGTGAAAATTACATTCTTGACAACATGTCAACACACACTAAGATTTTCAATCGATTCCAAGCAAAAAAAAAATGCTGAAAACGTTCAGCCATTCTAATTTCTGCTCAAAAACAAGCAAACATTCTCCGTTTCGCTTATTTTTTCCAGAACTTGCAGAAAAACAAGCTAACAAACTTGGATTTTTTGTTGATAAATCAAATATAAAAGCAGGAAACTTTTTTAATGTTTTATGAATGTTTGATGGCATAAAGCACATAAAAAACACATTAGAATCGTAAATTCTAAGAACAATTAGTAAGATAATTAATCAAAATTGGATTTTGTGCACTCAATCCGTGGGTGTAAAAATATTTGAAACAGGAATGCGGAGAGCTTCTGGATTCAAAATTTGAACGGAAATTATCGATGGAACATCTTCTGAAGGACAACTATCGCCTGAGACATGCACTCCAATCGGTTGTTTCGTGCATGTTTCTTTTTGTAAATTGAGGAAAAAACCGGGAAAATTTCAAACCGCAAATCAAAATATAGTACGAACAATACCAAAATTTACTGCCATTGCAATGCATTGGTCGGCTGCTTTGGCTGATCCGGTGCATGCCTGCTCAATTCCGACTTTCGCTTTTCTCCGATCATCGACCATCCTCCAAGTGTCATCCGACATCCATTCACTTCTTCTTTACATGCAACACTAAAAGTGATCGTCCCTTTAAAGTTGACTTCGTGGTCTCATCGGCGATCAGACACCGGATGAGATCACAACCGAATTTAATTCTTTGTTAGGGTTTTCTCCGATTCAAGTAATTTAAATGAGGAAAATGACCATCACGAATCATACCAGTAGTGTTGGTTTTGCTCTTGAGCTTAATGTGATCCATTTTGAAAAGGATCAAGTTAATAATTTGCAAATTCTTGAAAAGGCTCGTCTTATGTCAAAATTGAACCTTATCGAAAATCTTCTACCAATTTTCTTCAAAATATTATGGAATGTCGTCGTTGTCACGGCACTGAAAATTGTAGGATGAATGCCAGATGCAAATTTGCGGCTCATTCGATCATGAAAAATCGAAATGCCTTTTTGGTGGTGATAAACCACAAACAAGTGTGCGAATTGCACAGGTAATCATTCCTCTAATTCAATTTAATGTCCCGTTAGGGCAAAAATTATTGCTTCAAGGAAAAATCTCAAAGTTGACAGAAAAGTTTCTTCTCCTCTTTCCGCTTTTTCGTCTTTACACGGCAGGCCGGCAAACAATCTGCCTGTTCGCGGTCAGCATCGGCCTACTTTAGAATCATCTTGGTAATGTTCGAAGTGATTTTGATGTTACCTGGGCTGATTCAGCGCCACAGACTCGTCGTTTAACGTTCTCAGAGGTGGTTGAAAATAGGTTGCCTGATTCGGGTATAACTAATGGGGAAAAAACAAGTCTCCACGTACATGCGAAGGCTTGGGAAAGTCCCAGAAATTCAAATACCTTTTCTTCTTCTTCATTTTCTGATCCTAACAATTTTGTTGATTTCGGTGAGGTTATTGAGGAAAAATAAAATTTTTGCATCAAAATTTAATGGAAATGATGCAACTTATGTTGAAAGCAAATTCAATGTTTGAAGCTTTCCAAACTTCTTTTAATTATGCTAGCAAAATTGTTATGACTTTGTAAATTACCTCATGGATCCAAATAGATGTTTAAATATTATGAATTGGAACGCTAGATCTTTGCTGGCTATCCAAGATGAGTTTTTCTTGTTTTTTAAAACTCAAAACACACATATTGCTGCCATCACTGAAACTTTTTTAAGGTCTTAGAAACAATTGGAATTGAATTAGAAACTTCTATGAGGAAAATTATAATTGTTGCCGCATATTCGCCTTTCCAATGTAACGGTGAACAGAAACATTTTTTGAAGAGAGAATTACAAAAAAATCACTTGAAATAAGTCTAATTTTTTTAAATTATTGGTGACTTTAATGCCAAACACCAATCTAGGAATAATATTTCATCAAATTCTAATGGGAATATTTTATTAAATGACTGCGCTGCAGGTTATTATACTGTTGAATATCCTAATGGACATACTTGTTTCTCTTCGATTAGAAATCCTTCCACATTTAATTTTTTCTAACGGATTTAGGCGAGTATTGTAGTCAATTAGTTACTCATGCGGACCTCGATTCAGACCACCTTCCAGTAACTTTTTATTTATCCCAAAGTCCCATTGAAAACCCTTTAAAATCAACATTTAACTTTCAAAAAGCTGTCTGGGAGCGATATAAGAATTTTATTGAACGTAAATTGTAAACGTTCCACTGAGTTCAATAGAAGATGTTGATTTGGTTGTAGAAAATTTGACAACTTCAATAGTCAATGCTAAAGCCGCTTCAATACCCAAAGTTAAACATAATCAACCTTGGATCGATGATGGTCTTCAGTTTTTGATACTACTGAAAAACATTCGTCGACGACAATTTCAACGAACTAGAGATCCTTATTTAAAATTTATGTAGGTCGTAACTTCAAAAAGGGATAAAACGTGCGTCGTTTAAATTTTATTCGTAGCGATAATTTTGCAAAAGCAGTAGAGGACATAAAACCCTACTCAAAGCCATTTTGAAAATTATCTTAAATTCTGAAAAAAAAAGCCCCAGAAGCCAATTCCTAATTTGAAAGATGGAGATAAACAATATGAATCTGCTCATGATTTTAAACGTTGTGAGTCCAATTGATGCTCAAATTTCCCTTGAATTTGATTATATTCCGTCTAAGCTAAATATACTTGAAAGACAAATATTGATGAACTTACATGAAAACATGAAAACTTCAAAAGGAAGATGGGATTTTTTACATACTTATTCAAAAAAATCCGGAAAGCACTTTAAATTTTTAAGTTGAAATCTTCAATAAATGATTACACTTGGCTTATCTTCCCAATAAATGGAAGAATGCCGAAGAAGCTTCAATTATGAAACCCGGAAAAAGTGCTTCAGAGCCTTCAAGTTATCGACCAATTAGTTTTCTTCCTTCTTTAAATAAACTATTTGAGAGAGTTATTTTGAATAGAATGATGATTCACATTAATCAGAATTCTATTTTCCCTTGTGGTCAATTTAGTTTTCGTCATGGAGATTCTCAATTTATTTTTTTTAAACAGCTTCAAAAGATCTACAAAAGGTAACAAATTTCATTTGAAGATAAAGCATGGACTGTGTGAACAGCTTTATATGAGCAAACCTTACTAGTGCACCCCTTGATAAGCTTAAATAATTTGGCAGCTTCGAATTTTTCCAGTCGGGAAAGTTGATTCAATCTCCGCATAAATCAGGTAAGAAGTTTTCCACGCTATGAGTAACGGTTTTTGCAATTTAGAAGCTAGCTCAGATTCAAACAAGCTAGCTAACTAGAGCTAGAGGTCGTGATTGCGGTTTTATGCGTTCGAGGTTGCGGATGAATAATTGGGTGCATTGGTGCATTACTGAGTCCAGAGTCCAGCCAAAAGCAACGCAGCGAAGCAGTTCGGAGTTTCTATCTGGCAGACACTTTATCTTCCGGTTCCCAAGCCCAGCATCAGTTACCTTGTTGAAGCTGTGTTGTGAACTATGTCTGTATACGGAATCAGCCGGAACCCTCCGTTGTCGTCCCAAGTTTGAAATGGTCATGGACAGACAGATGTGCTGCTGGCTGATGTTACCCCAACCAGCTCATTGCAAACTGCATCATATTTCGCCTCAACTGTGGCGCGGCGTCTGATGCAATACTTTTCATATCGAGATGGAATTATTCAAATTTATCTAGGATATAAATTTCGTCCATTTTCTCAGACACTCTCCGAAAAAAGGGGAGCGAGCATAAACTGAGGGACCCTCTGGCGACAGACACCCAACTCTGAAGGCAGCAGCATCCAAGCCGAGAAGAAAGCATTTCATTTTATGCGAAATGGGTATGTCTTATGTTCATGCCTTCTTGTTCTAGAGGGGCTTTCCTTCTAGTGTTAGCCATAGGGTAGATTGTGATTCTTCATCCTTGGCCTTTTGGCGCATCAGGATGCGGAAGCCCTGACCATGGAATTTTGTGCATCGAAAATAAGACATAAGAAATGTCTGCTTTATCTTAGAACGTTTTCTTTGGCGCGCTGCTCTGCTATACTAACTACGGCAACGAGTAGTCCAGCTCTTGGGTGATGAATGCGGCATACATTATTTATTTCTCCAGTGTAGCAATTTCATTACGAATTCATAATTTCAAGGGGCGATATTTATCATTTGCAGTTGTGAATGGGGTGTCTGGGGAGCGTTTTGGCCCACTTGCAAATCGATACATTGTCAGATTTCTATCACTATACACAGCGATGCTGGCATAAATATTTGAAATGACTGCATGCGCCAAGAAATTGATATTACCGAATGTGTTAGTGAATTAGAATCTATGAAGAAAGAGCGGCGACCTGACTGGGGCCATACTCCAGCTTTGTGCCAGGCATAAGAAAAATTTTAATTCCGAGAAATGTAAAAATAAGGGAATGTTTTGCAAAGATTAGAATAGTTAAATTTAATCGATAAATAAGGCCGCAACCAATTTTAAATCCTTCTTTTGTCACTCGGAGTTGGAACATCACATGGGGGTATGATAACAAATAATGCGAACAATAATAAATTGGTATAATATAAGTTCTAATACACCCTCTACAATGCCTATATAAACACACCTTAATCGAGTCATTTTTTAGCGAAATTTGAATGACCTCAATAACACAAAAGTTAATAAAACTCCCATCTTTTGAAGGTTGTGTTTTGATCATGTAATTTTTTGGATATTTAATAAACTTAACGAAATTCGAAACTTTTATAAAAATACTTTAAATACTTTTTCGGAAAATTCGAAGGAGGGGGGGAGAAGAAGAATATGACATTTATTACGGCCTTATTGAAATCCAGTTACAAAAACGACTTTTGAGTAATAAATTTTAGATTGAATTTTGATTGTAGGGATGAAAGTAAGAAATCAAAATAAATTTCATAAATCTAGACAATCGAATGTGTTTATAATCTAAGATTTTCAAACCTATCCTTATCGAATGTCGAAATAGAGTTTTGAAATATTTATTGTTTAATTATTGTTAAATGTTTGTTGATCTAGCAAAGCGTGGGCCTTTTAGTTCAAGGTTGCCAGAATTTTTCCAGAACGCAAACGGGCCGGGCTATTTTATCCGGACATAAGATTTCAAAATGTTCAACACAAAAGCCGTGCATATTTGGACAAAACCAAGAAATTTTGCAACTAAAATCAAGGAAAAAGCGCTTGAAACAATGCTTTTTCATCGAAACACATCAGCAGATTTGAATCATATTAGAGGCTTCCAAAAAACCATTCATGATTATTTAGATAAAACTTGCTTAGAAAAAAAGTTTTTGAATGCAAAACAAAAAAATCTAACAACTCAATCTGAATTTTTGGTTGATTTTGGAAATAAGGTAAATAAAGCTGGGCCAAATCCGGGCTATTGTCAACGAGTTCTGGGCATCCGGGTCGGACCGGATTTTTTCAAAGTTTTGTATCAAATATCTGAACAACTCCGGGTAAAACCGGGCAATCTGACAGGTTTATTATAGTTACACAGATTGCTTCAGGTTAAGAATATTATTAAATTGAAAATTGAGGTCTTCAGTGAAAAAATCATCAATCGACACTGAATTTAAAAATAAATTTTCATTTGGATTGAGATTTTTTTCAGATGGTGCGCACAGCGATTCTAATTTGATAAAATCATGTTCCCAAACTCATGGAATCAACTGCTTAGCTTCGTTCATTATCGATCTTTTTTGTAATATTGTTTCTATTGAAGGTTAAATTATTACACTCGAAGACCACGTTTCGATTACAATAATTATTATAATAAAAAACATATTAATCTAAAAATAACCTTCCATTTATTAGGGTGTATTAAGCCATTGAAATCCAATAATTTTTCGCGGAAATTTTTCACGGAAGTTTGGTTTTATAATTTCGAACACTCAAAAACTTTAAAGATAAGGAAAATTTTGGACATTTTCATATTGGTTGTTACCTTTAGACCTAACTGACATTTTTTTTAAATTGAAAAAAAAAACAAACAATAATTTCTACGGTTATTGATAAGCTTTCGAAAACTTTTCATTTTTGTGTTTGCACATGTTTTTAAGCTTCTCTTAGCTGTTGCTTTCGACAACTGCTGTGTAGTTTCTAGTTTAGTATGGTATGATAGATTAATTTATTTGAAACATTCTATTATTCCGATTTTAGTAAACCCAATCTAAAGGTAAACATGTTGTTCTTCGAACAGTTATCGTTCAGTAATAATCTTAACCTTTTTTTTGTAAATTTGAGGGATACGCCCTCCCCCCTCCGCCGCTCCTTGGTAGGAAACACCCCACGAGAATTTTTTTCTGGGGAAGATCCGGAGCAATCGTGAAAGATATAATATCTAAATCAAATCCTCGAGCTTCCCGATTTCATCCAGATCACTTCAGAATGGTGAACTATGTTGCAAATTATCAATTTAGAATTCAAATTTCAAGTTATAGGATGCTTAATCGCTTGGCGCACAGCACCTGGCACTCGGATAGTTTGCAGAAATGAATGCTCAGCGGAAACATCAATATCGCGTGAGCTTTCATTACGTCGTATGAAACATCTTAAGAATTCACAGAAAATTGCTGCAAAAGTTATCAAAACAACTTTAAAATCTGTATTTCACATAGATGTACCGGAAGCATTGAGAAATAAATCGCCTTAAGGTATGCAGTAACGTGATCCCCCAACTCCGACATTTTTTATCAACAACAGGAATACTAGATAGATTCAAAAATGTTGTTCCCCATTTAATTTTTTTTTTTGAAAAATTTGCTATGTTTTGCTGTTCAACTTTGAATGTAAAAAAGATATTTTTTGCTTCGATTATAGTCGTTTTACCATATATATGGCATTCGCGACTTTATATCAACGTTGCAGTTAACGGAAGTTACTGAAAAACATCCGGTACAACTGTGTTCAGGAGGTAACTGACTTGCCAACTGAGATTTATCACAAGCCCGTTTATAAAAGATGTTTTTTAAAGTTACCGCCATAATGTGTTTACTTAAATAATTTTATTTCCTTTAATTCCTTGGATGTCAAGCCAAACATCCTTCTGATATGTGTACATTCAAAATGTACAGGTCGTGTAACGTACCTACTGTTCAACGTAGCTGATAACTGATGAAAATTTTATGCTGGTTGAAAGTCTCAAATAAACTTTTTCTTAAGCTACTGATATTAATTTTGAAATATGAATATGGCTGACTATAGACTTTATATTATATAAAGCCACAAACTACTTAAAAGTTTTGAAATTCATATTTCACGTGTGCTTTCATTACGTCGTATGAAACAAAATGTAAACACACAGTTTTAGAACGAAAAAATACAAAAACTGACATAAACTAGTCGTAAGTTCATTCCATTTAGAATATTTGTAGCCAGGATAACATATTCTATATGTAAAATGCAAATTTTAAAGTTGTTTTTATAACTTTTTCAGCAGTTTTCTGTAAATTTTCAAGATGTTTCTTATGACGTAATGAAAGCTCACGCGATGTATTTGTTGGTTCTGAATATTCTAAGTACTGTAAATTTAACATTTTGATTTGTTTTTAGATTATTTTTGACCATCATCATTGAATAAACCGTTCCTATGAGGAATAGTCAAACTTTTAAAACTATATCGATTTTATATCGATTATTTTTCGATTAATTTGCAAAACCTCATTTGCACCATGCAGATACCTTGCCACCCGACAGCTGACTTTCGCGCGCCGCTACTCCGACAGCTGTATCAGCTCAGCGCCTGCACCACTACTATCAAAGTAAACGGCGATTTAATTTTTTGAAAACTGTTCGTTGACGATTCTGCCTGTTGCTTCCTTTTCTTCTCGATTGCAAAATAGCGGATCAAACGGTTGTTCGGCTGTAAGCGAGCGAGTCGTGTCCTTTTGTTGTGTCCGCAAGGATTAAAAAGAAGCAGCTTCTTTTGCGCAACTAGTTAGATATTTTTTAAATTTCATTTTCTTAAACTGTTTCGGAAGAAGCCGGAAGTGCCTTTACGTGTGTTTTTATAATTAAGTTTCTTTTTAATAAATTTTTCCGATAATTTGGTAAGCCACATTTTTTTTTGCTTACATTTCCAATAGTTTCTAAAATTGAGGTTAGAACGATTGTTAAAAAATAGGTTTCATCTATTTTGCCCCTAGATCATGGATGCAGAAAACGCAGGAGCCCCTCAGAATCGGTTGTCGGCCTACAAACATGGAGCTAAGAGCAATGCGGTAAGTCGCACTTGACTTCCATCAAGAGGGTTTTAGGGGGTGATGGAATCGAATCTTTCAATTGGTACTTACTGTTACAATGTAGACCTTATTTTGCTCTCATTCCATTTACTAAGAGCCATTTCCAATCATATTAATCGGAATGTGATGTTCCTATTATTCTTAAATTCCCGATCTTATTGAAATTTTCCTTTCGTTTCAATTGCTCTGCTGTTTTCATTTTTAAAATAAGGAGAACTTATTTTTATGCTCTAATATAACAATACTGTTTTTAAACGTTCATACTTTTCCATAAACATATTTCATTAGGCAACTCATGTTTGATGATTGAAAATTCAAAAATTAAAAAATACAACAATCAAAACCTTTTGTTCACCAAGGTGAATTAAAAATAATAGATTTATTTTGTTCAAGAGATTTTAAATCATACTATTTATTCATCTCATAAATGATTTTATAATCTTATTTAGAACTGCATTCCGTACCTGAAAACTGAACTCTCGAACCTAATATCTACTGACTAAGGCTGTTCATTATCAATTAATAATATGATACAAAATCTGTGATTTATGAATTGATCCCTATGTCTGAAAATCGAAATTCAATTTTGCTGTTTAAATATGAAATATGAATCTACATTTTGAAGTTTTTACTTTACCTATCTGGAATCTGAAGCTTAAATCTAAATTTAAATTAAAAACCTGAAAATTCTAAACCCAAAATCTGTATCAGATATTGAAATTAAATCTGATATCTGAGTCTAAAACTTAAATCTGAAACCTAGAATCTGAACATGAAATTTGAATTCCGAAATCTGAGTTTTAAATATGAATCCGTATCTTAAATCTAAATCTGAAATCTAAATTTCAAATCTAAATCATAAATCTGAACTTCGATCCGATATTTGAATCTAAAATATAAATCTTAATTTGAAATCTGGATCTGAAATCTGAATCTCAACCTGAGCTCTAAATCTTAAATCTGAATCTGAAATTTGGATCTTAAAACTAATGTCAAATCTTGTGAATCTGAATCTGAAATTAGAATCTTAATGCTTGATCTGAAATCTAAATCTGAGTTAGAAAACTGAAGCTTAATCTAAAATCTTAAACCGAAATTTTAATTTGAATTTTCTTACTGAATCAAAATCTGACATTTAAATATAATCTGAATATTTAATCCGAAATGAAATCTAAATAATCCTATTCCAAACCTGCATCTGAATATGAAATTTGAAATAAGAATCACAAATCCCAAATCGAATTCTTCAATCTATAATAAAAATGACTTAATAGTAGGTATTACATTGTTATCTCAATCTGAATTATGGAAGTGCAAAAACTGAAATCTAAATTTTAAAATGAAATCAAAATTCAAAATCAAAAAAGTAAACTATCTTTTATGCGGATTTATTTTACTTTAAATATTGCTTAAAAGATATTTAATCATGTTTAATTCAATTTCACGTTACCACAAATATGAACTAAAATTAATTTCTTTATTGGCTCGCAACTTCAAATTAATAGGAAATGCGTCAAAGACGCCACGAAGTAACGGTAGAGCTTCGCAAGAACAAAAAGGAAGACCAACTGTTCAAGCGTCGTAACATCAACAACGATGAGCCAACGGTCACCTCGCCGCTCCAAGAAAACAATGCCCAGAGCCCGATCGTGCTCAAGTTTGAGGAAATCATTAGCCACATCAACAGTGGCAATGCCCAGAAGGAGTTTGTGGCTGTGCAAACGGCCCGTAAAATGTTGAGCCGTGAGAAAAATCCTCCCATTGATAAGATGATCGGCTTGGGTCTGGTGCCGATCTGTGTGAAATTTTTGGAGAAGAGTGACCGGGTAGATTTACAGTTTGAAGCTGCCTGGGCTTTGACAAACATTGCCTCAGGAACGACGGAACAGACAAAGGCCGTGATCGATGCGGGAGCCGTTCCCAGATTCATCGATTTGCTAAGTTCCCCTTCGCCAAATGTGGCTGAACAAACAGTATGGGCCTTGGGTAATATTGCCGGTGATGGTTCGAAAGCACGAGATATTGTGCTTGAATACAGCAGCGTAGAAGCCATTATTTATCTGGTACAGAATCCAAACACGCAGCTATCGTTCCTTAGAAACATTGTTTGGTTGATGTCTAACTTGTGCCGGAACAAGAACCCTCCGCCTCCGTTTATTCGAGTTGAACCGATGATCCCCATTCTGTCACGACTGTTAGAGCATGAAGACTCCCAGGTGCTTGCTGATGCATGTTGGGCGCTGTCCTATGTCACCGACGACGAGGCGGTTAAGATCGAACCCGTGGTAGCGTCGGGGGCTGTTCCACGATTAGTACGTTTACTGTCCTGTGACAATCCGGCTATCATCACCCCAGCATTACGAAGTGTGGGCAACATCGTCACCGGAAATGATTCTCAAACTGACGCCGTTCTACAGGCCGGTGCTCTCATGAACTTGGGTAAACTTCTGCGGAATAGCAAAAATAGCATTGTTAAGGAAGCTGCCTGGACTCTCTCGAATATCACAGCCGGAAATCAACAACAGATTGCACAAGTATTCGAATCAGGAATCCTACACATTCTGATTGAAGTGCTCATTAAAGGTGATTTTAAATCACAAAAAGAGGCAGCATGGGCCATTACCAATACGACGACCGGTGGCTCGACCGAACAGATTATCCAACTGGTGGAAAAGTATCCAATGATGAAACCCTATTGCGACCTGTTGGACGCAAAAGATAGCCGAATAGTCAGAGTAGTACTGAGTGGTATTAAAAATATCTTCTCTATGGCTGAAAAAATAGGAGGAACGGAAAATTTGTGCACGCTTTTCGAAGAAATCGGGGCCCTCGATAAACTAGAAGCGCTACAAAATCACGAAAACGAGGAGGTCTACAAGGAAGCTTTCATGCTCATTGAAACCTATTTCACAGATGCAGTGAGTAATTTCATTTACTAATTCCTGATCAACTCTATGAAAGGTTATCAATATAATTCGAGATACACTAAACTATACATCGTTATTTCTTTTCAGGAGGATGTAAATCCCGAGTGTGCCCCCAAAGAGGTGAATGGAGCGCTCGAGTTCAACCCGAGTGCGCAGCAGAATGGGGAAAAGTTCTCCTTTTAACGAAAAAGGGAGTCGAAAAACATCAACAGTTGGCACAATACCCTTACAGAAAGCATTCGCATCAGTCGAAAAAAAAAATATAAAAACCATTTCAGTAAATCATCCTATAATAGCAAAAAGTGAGATCAAGACTGCGCAAATTTGTGGATAGAAAGTTTTCCCATCATGCTTTCGCGAACTTTATATGCACTACGAAGGCACCCTTGTCGTGTTTTTTTTTTATTTCGAATATCTCCCGTTCGCCAGGCCAAATCGGACCGTTTCGTTAGGCTTTAGTGATAAATTGAATTGAATGTACTTTCTTTTGATACCGGCTATTAAAAGTAAGCTATACCTTTGTTATATAGATCGACTTTCCTTTGCGATGACAGTTTTATGATCGAGCATTTATTTATTACAATCACGTTTTTGTTTATGGTGTCTAACTGTTGGATTATCAACACAATGTATTCACCGACCAGAAAATGAATAATGCGAGGAACTGGAAGAGTATGAGGTAAGTAACTCATTAAGCCTATTCCTATATACAAAAGAAAAATAAATTAGCTGCATAGTAGACTATTATTTCTAGGCTGAAATTTAACGAAAAGTACAGAACAAACTGAGGCTGACTTTTGCATACGATTGATTGTAACATTATTTTGATAGTTTCAAACCCACATCTCGTGAACCTACTAAGTACCTTACGTACTGATGTTGTTAACATCGACTAGAATTTCCTTGAATCACGCACATTGCTCACGAGATTTACTCATTTAAAATGCATCGAAGCACAGGACCGGAAAAAGCTTTCACTAACTTTTACCTACGAAACCTACACAACTACTTAAATACATGCCGACGACATCCATGAAGGGGGCAACAGGAAACAAACTGGGGAGCACTGTTTTTCCACACAGTTCTCCGGAAGTTCTTCCTTTGGTGCTGCGGTGCAAACGAAAGTTAAGGGATGACAAAGTTTTTGCAGACCTCCCAGGATGTTAGCTAGCGAGCAGAAAAAAATATAGAGGTGGAACCAGCTATGCGTTCTTTACGTTCTAGCTGGTCCAGGCGAGTTAACTTTTTACAAGCGGGGAGGCCAAAGTTGTCCAAACGTAGCTAATCTCGAGCACTATCAAATGAAAACAATTTAAAAGTGCGCAAACTGACCAACCTATCAATTTCCTAACTTAATTTATGAACTGATTTTCATAACCGGTAGCTGTTGTAGGTTGTCTAATCATTTTCTGCGGAATTTTTCAAAATTTGATACTCTTAACCCTTCGTTTCATAAAGTAACAAATTTGCAACAATTAATGTATGGAAAAATGGAAAAATCGTATTTTATTTTAATTTTTTTCTTGATGTACTCATCATTTTCAACTGTTTAAAAAGATTTTTAAGGAAAAATAAAAAAAATCATGAAACGAAGGGTTAAAGCACGTGTAATGTTGAAAGCTGTATTTGAAATCTGCCGAACTAATTATTCAAGTGTTTGCAATCGACATGTACTCAAGTAAAATGGCAGTGAATCCGTGCACACCTTGTTTGCTTTTAAAAGACAAATCAAATCCTCGATAGGATCTCATTTACCCTTCCATTAATAGTAAACTACTTTTTATGTTGTCAAATTCATACGCTACAGATAAAAGTCGTCAGACAAACTTTTTGAATACTTACCTAATAATTAACATCGTATAACTTTCATTAAAAAACGCATAAAAATATGATTAGATACCGACAAAATTCCAAACGCATAACACTACTGATTTTCACACGGGTTTCACAGCCAAATGGGTCAGGAGGACGCAATCATCGCTGCCGCCGTTAACAGCACGTGCTCGGCTAATTTAAATTTCGATGTGATTGATATCGCAAATATAGCAAGTGAAAGCTGAGAAGTGATGGTCAGTTCATGGCAGAATGCATTTCACGATTATTATCTGATGAGTGGTGGAACGAACGGCCATGATGTTTGGAAGCTAAATTCAAACACCTATTGAAGTTACCCGTCACAGAGATTGCTCTCCTCCACTTGTCAGTCGGCTGTCAGGCTCGACTGGAATAGCAGTTGTTGTTTGGCGGTGGTTTGTTCATGATTGCAATTTACCTAATTACCGATTGTTTGTTTTCGGGAAATTTAGATTTTCGACCGGATCTCTGGACGCCTATCAATTGCTCCATGTCTCATCTCATCACAAAGTGATTTGTTGGTTTTGTGGGGCTTTGATTTCGAGTTTTGCCTCAATGGTGTTCATTTGTTTTGATTACACTAGTTTACAAAATTTTAAAAAAATCGTGAACTTGATTAGCTGACCAACATTTTTTATGTAAAATCGAGCGCTGAATCCGAAAATGAAATTCAAAAAAATCTCAGTAGAACCGTTTTTGAGTTATGCTCCAAATATGAAATTTCGAAAAAATTAAAAAAGTACTTGTACTTAGATTAAAATATCTCGGACGGCATAACAGTAATTTGAAATCCCTCTTTTGCATATTGAAGGTGAATAAGTTTTCTATCGATCATCTGAACATTGTTTTTGCGTTTGACCAACAGTATTGCTAATATTAGTGACTTTATGAGAAAAAAAATGATAAAAAACGCATTTTTTTAGAGAAAATTTTGTTTCAACGAAAGTTTTAGACTCGATGGTAACATTTAAAAAATCTGATTTTCTTTTGCGCTTAAATGTCAATTTAAAACAAAGATTTCAAGTGGTTATTTATCAAAATCGGTTGAGAACTGAAGAATCTATGGCTACTTTACCATTACTGTAATTTTTGCAGTTTTTAATAATTTAACGAACCGCAGTACACTTATCATAGTATAGGAAGAATGAAACATGATAAATCTCACTCGCTCCGAGTCAAAATTATTTTTTAGCTTACCAGAAGGTCACATGCCAAGTTTCAGGAAGATCTGACCATAGGGAGGGGTTGCTTAAGTCTCATACGTGAATAAAATTTTGAGGTATTTTGCCCGGAAGGAACGAAAAATACTGGTTTTTCATCAATAACTTTTTTCATCACTAGCTGATTGTTTTTTTATGGTTAATTTTCTTAAAGCCTAAGTTGCGACAAATATTTCTCCCGAAGACTGTAACTCGATTGGATTTGAAACAGAAAAGTTATTGCGGTTCAAAGGCCGCAAATTTTGTCCAACTTCAATGAGTACTTTTTACCCATTGCGTTTTATGCGACAATTTTCGACCAAAATACAATCTTTGAACCGCAATAACTTTTCTGTTTCAAATCCAATCGAGTTACAGTCTTCGGGAGAAATATTTGTCGCAACTTAGGCTTTAAGAAAATTAACCATAAAAAAACAATCAGCTAGTGATGAAAAAAGTTATTGATGAAAAACCAGTATTTTTCGTTCCTTCCGGGCAAAATACCTCAAAATTTTATTCACGTATGAGACTTAAGCAACCCCTCCCTATGGTCAGATCTTCCTGAAACTTGGCATGTGACCTTCTGGTAAGCTAAAAAATAATTTTGACTCGGAGCGAGTGAGATTTATCATGTTTCATTCTTCCTATACTATGATAAGTGTACTGCGGTTCGTTAAATTATTAAAAACTGCAAAAATTACAGTAATGGTAAAGTAGCCATAGATTCTTCAGTTCTCAACCGATTTTGATAAATAACCACTTGAAATCTTTGTTTTAAATTGACATTTAAGCGCAAAAGAAAATCAGATTTTTTAAATGTTACCATCAAGTCTAAAACTTTCGTTGAAACAAAATTTTCTCAAAAAAAACGCGTTTTTTATCATTTTTTTTCTCATAAAGTCACTAATATCAAAAATACTGTTGATCAAACGCAAAAATAGTGTTCAGATGATCGATAGAAAACGTATTCACCTTCAATATGCAAAAGAGGGATTTCAAATTACTGTTATGCCGTCCGAGATATTTTAATCTAAATACAAGAACTTTTTTAATTTTTTCGAAATTTCATATTTGGAGCATAACTCAAAAACGGTTCTACTGAGATTTTTTTGAATTTCATTTTCGGATTCAGCGCCCGATTTCACATTGGAAATGACCTTCAGTTTACTGAGTTCAAAAATGCTGTAAACTAGTGTTATTAATCGGATTGAATTGCAAATTATTTGCTTATTGTGTAACTCTGGATAAGACATTGATTCGCTATGAAATTCATTCACAAACAACTAACCTCAGCCTGAAAAGACCTAATGAAACGGAAATGATGTTTTATCCTGAAGCTTTGTAAAGATGAAAGATTCTGATTTCTTTGAAGCATAACATTGTATGTATTCTCTTTCATGTTTAATGATAAAAACAAGAATCGTATTGAGTAAAACATTCTTGGGAAGTGAATACTTTTAAATTTTAAATTGATGTCTTCAAATCCAGTGTGGCATAGAAACGCTTATCGCTTATTAATCCATTATTCTATTGTTAGTACATGGATTTTTTAACACAAATTTTAGTCAGCTAAAGCAAAATTTTCAAATTTTTAAAAACAATTATTTTTTTTTTGTAAAAATGTGATGCTTAAGATGGGCGATGGTATCGAACAGGAGTTATTCATTCTCTTCTTTAGGAAAACCCGTAAGATCTGTCAAAAGTTGGGGGAAATTTTAGCTGCATTTCACTTGTACCAATGCAAAACCATCACACAAATTATGCAGCGCTTCCATCGCCTATTGACAAAATGTCGATTTCGGAAAAACGTACCTCAAAGTTTTTTTTCGTATTTCTGAATTATCAAAAAACCTTTTTGAGTAAAATTTTGGATTCGGTAACCCCTTAGAGGTTTGAAAAGGATAATTTTGAAAGACCCATTTTATATCATAAAATAAGAATTTAACGGAGCAAAAGTGAGTAACCATATAGGGAAAAAGGAATAAAATCATCGAAATTGGGAAGTAAAACAAGTCAAAATTAAAACATAATATCTGTCCTAAAAATAGTAAAGGCCGCCCACGATGAAATTGCCACACACAAAATTGATTCGCGAAATTCGCGTTTTTATCCGATTGCCATTAAATTTTCAAAGATTGAAAAATAACTATTAAACCTCATTTTACCGTTTTACTCGTATTTTATTTACAGTCCATACGCAAATGCCCGCACCTTTGCCTTAACCTAGGTGTAGGAACCTCTTCGTTAATTTCCACCGTTGTTTTGTTCGGATAGGTAAACAGTAAAACACTCCAAAATGCACGTCCGTCCAGCACACCGTTTACTCACCAACTGCCGTTCTTCGAATCTCTCTCTGTTTCATACCTACCGCATCGTGTCGTTCGATTATCGCCTCTCCCGATCTCAACAAATAACAAATAGTATTAGTAATAGTAATAGTAACAAATATATTTAAAATTTATTTTTGAAATTTGAAAATTCAAGAAAACTTCCATCATTGGACAATTGAGTCGATAAAGGTGGTGATAAAAGGGAATTTAACTAAGATTCCGTCGAAAAATTAAGATCTATAATCATTTGGAAGCAACATAAAAAATATTCTCTTCATACTAAAGTTTTTTACATTGGATTGGTTGAACGTGCTGTTTATTTTGAGAAAAAAACGTATTTGAAACTTTTTTCTGTTTAACATTGAATTGAAATTGAAACCTATGTTCGATTTTTCCAGTGTAAGTCAGTAAACTTTGTAAAAGTTTTCCAAAAAAAAAAAGCGGGACATTTTGAGGAAAAAGCGGGACGGCGGGACATGTCCCGCTTTTGCGGGACGGATGGCAACCCTACCTTAACCCCGGCCATAAGATTCTGCACAACCTGTGAATCAATCGTTTTTGCATGTAAACCCATACTTTCTGGAGTTTCTCGACTGTCTTCACTACCTGGGTCGTTTAAGAAGGTGCTGCTTCATAATCGCCCAGTACTTCTAGATGGGCGGAGCTTCGGAGTGTTGAACATTTTCGGCACGAAATTGACCTTATTGTCCGTATACCACTTCAGCACGTCCTTGGAGTAGTGGCATGAGGCCATATCCGGTCAGAAGATGTTGGGAAGTTGTGGGCCTTCAGGAAAGGAAGCAGCACCTTCTTTTTTTCTATTAGTTGATAACTCAGGTGGTAAATCCTTTTTACGGATTGCATTCCAAGGCACGGCGTCCCCCCAGTTTGCTACTATGGGTCCATGGGTGCAGTTGGACGACTCATGATACAATGCTAAGGAGCATTGTACCCCCTGCCTACGCCATAAAATCCACCTGGGGCCGCTTGACCTTTGTTCCCATTTCGAACTGTTCAGCACACTTTATCTTTAGTGGGGGGAGGCCATTTCGCGCTTCAAGGCTAATACTCGTTTCCGAATCCTCTGTCAGCAAATACCTCATTCCAACACAACCGACGAGTTAGGACCCGACATCTGATCGTGTTAAAAGAGGTCCCCATTTAGCGCAACTACTAACTTTGTGGATCTAGTTCAGAAAGTCCAGAAACACAAAGCGGTTTGTCGACGACACTTTCTCTCTTCGAACACGCAGCAAGCCTCCTAAGTCACGTGTAGGACTCAGACTCCTCCGAACCCTGTAGTGTTGACTAAGTCACCACTTAGCGCAACTAACCAATTTTCAAGTCGGGTGCTTTACTCCCCGAAGCGCAAATCGATCTGTAGACCGCCCTCATCAGGTCGCACTCGCCGTTCAGGCGCATCAATTCCCGAAACGCGTGTCGAACCCTGACACCTCCGGCATACTGTGCCTCACTGACACTGACGTGTTTATCACGTCTCTAAGTGATTGACCCACCATTGGCCACCACTTTGCGCATCAACTCATTTTGCGAGTCGGGTCTTTACCCACCGAAACGCAAAACGAGTTGGCGATCGCTCTCCTTTCGGTCACATCCGCATTTCAAGGTCATGACCCCTAGAACGCGTTTTGGACCTTCACCCTCACACCCGGGTACTGATACCTAAGTACCCGGGTGCACCACTTCTTCCGCGCGGATTTGGCAGATCCGTCGACGGTCTTTAGTGTGTTTAGTGATAGTTCTCTTAGCAGTACATCTGCAATACGCCGGACTTGCAGACACGTTTCCGCAAT